>NC_057866.1:246568358-246871858 GCF_019393635.1 Dromiciops gliroides | reverse complement strand
TGAGTCAAACAGTGTTAACTGACTTGTCCAGGGACACATAGCTAGTAAGTGTCTGAAACCATACTTAATCTCAGAAGATGAGTCTTCCTGACTCAGGATTCATAGAATCTTAAGATCACTGACTTAAAAACTTTGTGAGTTGGAAGGAACCTTAGCAGCCATCTGAATCAAACCCTATACTAACAGCATCCCCACTAGATAAGAGGCCAGCTTCTACTTGATCACCTCCATGGAGGCAGAACTCAGCAACTCTTCATCTATAATAACACTAAACCATTAACAACTACCCTTAGATTCTGGCCAACCAACCAATTCTGAAGCCATCTTATTATCTTATTATTTATTGCATATTTCTTCCTCTTCTCTATAAAAATCATAAGATGCTTTTATTAAAAGTTTTCTTAAAAATTAGGTAAACTACATCCATAAAATTCCTCTCATTTAGTAGTTTAGTAGTCCTGTTAAAAAAGAACAGAAAATGGGGGCAGGTGGGTGGCACAGTGGATAAAGCACCAGCTCTGGATTCAGGAGGACCTGAGTTCAAATCCGGCTCCAGAAACTGGACACTTACTAGCTGTGTGACCCTGGGTAAGTCACTTAACCCCTGTTGCCCCACAAAAATAAAAATTAAATTAAATTAAATTAATTTTTTAAAAAAGAAAATAAGCATCATTTGACATTACCTGCTCTTTGTAATCAACATTTTCCTTTGTAGGTGTTTATCATCCATTTCTTTAATAATCCATTCAAAAATTTCTCTAGAAATCTCAGTCTAGCTTATTGGATTATAGCTTGAAGATTCTGTTATTTATCAAATACTTGACACAGTGACTGTCACATAGTAGGCGCTTAAATATTATTACATGCCCCTTCCCCACTTTCCCTTTTTTGAAGGCACCACAAGGATGAGACTAGGCCTTGTCTCTATGACTGAATCACCATCTCTATTGAATAACAACATAATCTAAGATTTGGAAAAGCACATGAGAGATCAAAGTTTCACAGATATAACTGACTAATAATCCTTTCTATAACATTACTGATAAGTGGTCATCCAGCCTCTATGTAGAGATCTCCCATTCTCCTTTCTGGGTGTGTTTCCAACTTCAGTATTTTCTCTCAATTAACAAGGTTGTATGACTAGAAGCATAAGGAGAAAAATTTTCAGAGTCAAGAATGTATGGCTGGAGTCTTCTCTTGACTTTTTAAACCCCCAACATCCGTAGTAGGCACTTAATGAAGCAGCATTCATCATGTGCCAGCGCACATGAATTGAATCATTTGTTCATGTGATCAGAAAGCCAGGATCTTGGCAGAAATATAGGGGACAGGAGCTAGAGAATCTGTTGAGGGAGCTAAAAAACCCACTGGGTTGAGGTAGGGCAAATAAGTCCAATGGGGGAAGGAAATTTAATTTTCTGAAACAGAGAAATAAAGCTCAGGAGTAATGACTGTTTACGAGTAGGACTACATCTCTATTCACTGGAACAAAGCTTTTTCAGTATTCTTGCAATGTTGTGGGAGACGAAGCCCTCTGCTTCCTTTTAAAACTTCTCTTGGCTTAAGCTACTGAAAGAAACCAATTTTTTCATGGCGTAGACTTAACTACAGAGTGGAAGAAACTACTTCTCGGAAGGGTGCCTTTCATAGTTCAAGTCTCGAAAAGAATGGAGCCAATGAGAGTTTAAAGGGAATTTGATTATTTATTATGTGGAAGCCTTGTGTGTGTAATGATCTAGAACTAGAAAACATTTTTCACAGTTATTGTTTTCCTGTACAGAACCTGCCCTTAATTCCTTAGAGGGCTTGAAAAAGCGAAATGTTTGCATAAGTGATAAGTATTAGAACATGCAGGAGCCAGCCTCCTCAAACAGGAAGCTATTAGGAGATGGATGAGTATTACCTACCATCCTTATGAATATATTTGATAGTATAATGGTCCCAAAGCAAACATTAACATTCAAAATAAAATATGGATGTGGGCTAATCTCAAGAGTCTGGAACTTTGAAGTTGGGAGGGGGGTAGGTGTCAATTTCATTCTATTCCTCTTTCAGATTGTAACTCAAAAGGAAATTATAATCACTTAGTTTAGGGCAGAACTGTGTAATTTTAGTAGAAAAATAGATATTATAAAGACATAGGCAAATTCATCTGCTACCACGACTTGAAAATGTTTACTTTCTAGGTGTTGGAATAGCTGAAGTTAGGGCATTGTATTTCACTTAGTTTTAAATATAATTGAAACTACTTATTGTATCTCAGAGTGATAAACAGAGCTAAATCTCACCTCCTTTATGACTCCTCATGTGAAACAATTGGGAAATAGTGTTTGGTGAACACACCCTGGAGCAGTCTGTTTGACAAGCTACAATCACTTTATCTTTCCAGGTTTCATTTTGTGGGGGAATGAAAGGGACAAATCCAGTATAGCAATGAAGAAGTATCAGAAAGAAGTTTGGGTGGGGAGTGGAGGTACAGGTAATTCTTGGTAGGAAATGCCCTCTACCACTGCAGATTTAGAAAATGTTCTGCAATTTACTGTCCTAGAAAGTCATATTAATCATTCAAAGGCTATTAACTTGTCAAAGATTATCCAGGAATTATGTGTCAGAGTCAGATTTAATTGAGGTTTACTGGCCTCTATAATAACTCTCTCTCTCCATTAGTCCCCATTGCTTCTTAGCACAAGAAGATAATATATAGAAATACAGTTAGCAAAACAATCATTAAGTCAATAAGTAATCAGTTGCCATCAAGAACAAAGAACTTTTAAACCAAACACCAAGTTAAAATTAACCTTACATTATACCTATATGTGACCAAGTCCTGAAGATAGTTTTATGTCTCAAAAATTTTATTTGGTAAAAGATCGAAGGATTTAAACTTTTTTTTTTTTTTACAATTTTATTTCTCACAGGACCTAGTTATGTACTAGCTTATTTTAAAAAGTAGGCAAAACTTTAGTAAATTCAGGTAAAGAAAAAAACAACACAATACCTCAGGTAAAATACTATAATAAAGACAGGTACAGGTACCAGTCATGTAGATACAGAATTAACTACATTTTGAACAGCAGCTCTGGGTGGAGGTATTGTAAAGAGTATGACCTGAGGGGATTACTTTGTGACTGGAGATGGAATACATTAACAGGTGAGCCCTGATTTGGTATTTTAGATTGTTATCTGCCCCCTTGAACAGTGCCTGGAGAGGAGACACAGTAGTTAGTGTTGATGGGGGAATGGAAATGAATTTTGTACAGGTTGGGACAAGAAGAAACTGGAAGATTGGTATTCAAATTCCAGAAGCAATGAAATACTGTAACCTATATAACACAATTATGCTGACTGCACATTTTTTTTTTTTTTGCAGGGCAATGGGGGTGAAGTGACTTGCCCTGGGTCATACAGCTAGAAAGTGTCAAGTGTCTGAGGCCAGTTTGAACTCAGGTCCTCTGAATCCAGGGCCGGTGCTTATCCACTGTGCCACCTAGCTGCCCCTGACTGAACATTTTTCATGTTATTTTGTTTGTTCACACATGAACATGCACCTCCAATTATACTGATCAGTAAAAGAACAAGTGCCAACACACTTTTTTTGAACTTCCATTAAAGTTTTGATACGAGAATAGTTTTACCTTTATTCTGTTTAAGAAAGGCCTCAATAAGTTACATTTGGGAATTTTAAATGAAAGGAAAATAGAATGAAAAATTATATTACTCTGATGCCTCACTGGGTCATGAAATGGAGCTTTGGATTTCATAATAAAGACAGGAATAGCTAGCAATGCATAAATTACTTTTGGGTTGCCAGCTCTTTACACATTATCTCATATGATCCTCAACAATGACCTTGTACCATTATCCCTATTTTGCAGATGGGGAAAACAGTCTGAGAGAAGTAAATGACCTTTCCAGGTAACACAGAAAAGGAAGTATCTGAGGCATGATGTCATCTCAGGTCTTCCTGACTTCAAATCCAACACTAAACATTGTGCTACCCAGCTACAAAGGTTTTGAATGGTCTATCAATGGAGTACAACCTCTAGGAGTTCCTAAAGAAGCCACCATTCTTCCAGGCATCTAGAATTGTCCCTTTGGAGTCATATTTAACTCTGTACTCTTTCTTGACCTATGTAGTCAGTCAGTTGCCAAGTCTTGTATATGCTATCCCAACAACATTATCTTATATCTATCATCTCTCTCTTCACATGGCTATCACTTTTAATTCAGACCCTCCACACCTCTCCCTCAAACCATTACAATGATCTCCTAATTGTTCTTCTTGTCTTCAGTCTCTTTCCTTCCCAATCTATGCTTCACAAAGCAGAATTCCTAAATCACATTGCAAAAAATAATATCACATTCCTAAAACACAGGTCCAATCATGTCACTCTCCTGGTCAATTAACTCAGATAAATCCCTATTATCTCTAGGAGTGTGTTTCTTAATGTGTATTCCATGAATTTGTTTTTCCTTTAATGTGATACCTGTATTTCAATATAATTGATAAATATAAATTAAAAATAAATAGATTTTCCATATAATTTTCTGTGTAATATATGTATTTAATGTCATACATTTAAAAGCATTATTCTGAGAAGGAGTCCATATCCTTGAGGACAGGTTTCTATATTGCAAAGGGGATCAGTGATATCTATCCCTAATATGTGTTTTCAGTATGAGCCAGCAAGTAAAGTGGTATGGTGGCTAGATTGGTGGTCTTGAACTCAGGCAGATCTGAGTTTTAGATCCCACTAAATGTATGATCTTGGACAAGTCACTTAAGCTCAGTCTGCCTCAATTTCTTATCTGTAAATGGGGATAATAATGGCACATACCTTACAGAGTTATGTAAACCTTGAAGTGCTATATTAATGCTAGTTATTATTATTATTATTATTACAACATAGAAGAAAGGTAA
Organism: Dromiciops gliroides; assembly: GCF_019393635.1. Classification (NCBI taxonomy): domain Eukaryota; kingdom Metazoa; phylum Chordata; class Mammalia; order Microbiotheria; family Microbiotheriidae; genus Dromiciops; species Dromiciops gliroides. The sequence continues at coordinate 246,866,937 of NC_057866.1, read as the reverse complement.
AAGACCTCTCTTCTGGGATTGTAAAACAAACTCCTTTGACATGGAAAACATTTCACGAACTCCTTATAACCTACTCTTCAGTTTTACAATGCATTATTACTCCCATGTGATGCCTTTCTTGATCTTACTCACACATGATGTTTCACCTTTCATTCTCATGTCTTAGCACCAGCATGCAATGTTTTTCCTTTTCACTTTCACCTCCTTGATTCTCTAGTTATCCACCAAATTCAGCTCAAGTTCCAACCCCTTTATGAGTCTTTTCCTATTCTCTCCAGCTGTCTGTGCCTACCTAACCACCTAGTTTGTTTTTACTTGGTAATGTCTTCTATATGTGCATGGTGTCTCTGCCAGCAGAATGGAAGCTCCCTGTGAGCATGAACCAGTTTAATACTTTGTTTTTGTAGCCCTACCTCTCAGCACAGTACTTGGCACACAGTAAATAAATTCTTCTTGGTTGATTGACAGATATTCCATGACAAACGCCATGACATTTGTCTGGGGACCAGTCTCATTAAATTCCAGCAGATTCATCACCAGGGTGGCCACAGGATAATGAACTTTTGGCAAGAGCAATTTTTCAATGACTAAATTAGGGAGAGGCTGTGATCTACTTTAGTAGAAGGATTATCCATACCAGGAAGTACTTATCTTTGAAGTATTTAAGAATCCCTGAAGAATGGAAGATAAGAAAACACAAATGCCTAAGGATCCTTGTGTGTGTGTGGGTGTGTGTGTGTGTGTTTGCGCGCGCATTCATACACACACAGAGGCATAAAATCTTTTCATTAGAAACCTGACTTTTCTGGTCCATCATGATGCACATAAGATATATGGCCTCTTTTTAATACTCATGGAAACAAAGAACAAATTGATCTAATTTACTGAACTTTCAGAAATAAAAGTTGTGAGGAACATAGAAATTTACTTTGGAAATGCCCCAATGTATGATTACAGATACCTAGACTTACATTTATAATTCAGACTGCTTGAGTAATGTGCTTTTTGACCAATCCATCATTTTAATTGCAGTCCTGAAGTTACAATAAACTATAGTTTCTTAATAAGAAAAAAAAACAAGCCTATATTCAATTCCTCTATTTGATAGCTGGCAGCTGGTGATTTATTAAATGCTAATAAATTCTCAAATTAAGAAAATTATGGTGCCACCTTTTGTGCTATAATGTGCAGAATTATCATGATAAAGCTTATATTTGAGTGGCTTAATTTGTTACCTAAATTAAAAGTCCATTATGAATAGAGTTATGAAAATGGACTTGTCTCTCAAGCTTGGTGCTTTTCTCTATACTATGCAGATTTCTGCATTCAACTTAGATATTAAAAAAAAACTACATCTAAGTTCTTACAGAGTAGTGATTTGGAAACATTATGATTATGTGGGCATGATAGCTGTTCCAAGAGTTTCTAGCAAATAGACCTACTTCAAACTTTTAAAAGATTTTATGCAAGTGGTTTTGTTCAATCATTTTTCAGTCATATCTAACTTTTCATGTCTCCATTTGGGATTTTCTTGGCAGAGATACTCAAGTGGTTTGGCCATTCCTTCACCAGCTCATTTACAGATGAAGAAACTGATGCAAATAGGGTTAAGTGACTTACCTAGGGTCACACAGGTCTAATACAAGGGATTGGGGTTGGGTGAATCATTGAATAATCCTCTTAACCTTAGACATATTGAAGAACAAATGATCTTTAATTCTAGAAAATTTCAGAAACAGAAATGGATCTAGGTCTCAGGATCTAGATTCTCAGAAATCCTAATGAGCAACTTTTAGGTATGTGCATATTATTGTTTACCTGTTGTATTCTCCTTATTACTTTGTGGCATGAGTAAATTATAGTTTAACCTGGTTACTAACATATGAAGACTGTAAAATCTGCTTCAAGAAAACAAAATATTATGTATTCCAAGGTGAATGATGTTTGTTTTAGATAGCTCTTCTTTACTCTTATCTATGCATTTTGTTGTTGTTGAGTCATTTAGTTATGTCCCAGTCTTTATGAGGTTTAGGGGGGTAACTAGATTGCCGGTAGTTAGAGACCTAGGTTTGATGTCAGGAGGACTGATCTTCCTGCTTTTGAGTCCATTCTCAGCCACTTAATAGTTATGTAACCCTGGGCAAGTCACTTAACCCTGTGTGCCTCAGTTTCATCATATATAAAATTACCATTCTAGTATCTTTGCTAAGAAAACCCCAAATGGAGCCACAAAGATTCAGACACACCTGAATGACTGAACAAAAGGCAAAGATACTGGAGTAGATTGCCATTTTCTTCTCCAGCTCATTTTTACAGCTAAGGAAACTGAAGCAAACAGGATTAAGTGACTTGCCCAGGGTCACATACTTAGTAAGTTTTTGATTCTGGATTTGAACTCAGGTCCTCCTGCAGAGCCAGCAGTCTATCTACTACCTAGCCATCCAATCTATACCATTAGGATAACATAAAAACCTTGAGAAATTGTAGATCTTTGATACAAGGAAACAGTCAGGAGAAGGACAATAAGAAGTACATGGGAATCTGGAGAAATCATATTATAGTGCAGAATCAGACATGCATTTTAAAACACAGCCACTATGGAAATGTGTTTTGCCTGATTGTGCATATTTGTGCCAAGGACTTTGATTTTCTTTTTTTTTCCCCCTCCTTCTCCAATAAAGGGTGGAATGGGGTATAAAAGGAGATAAAGTTGGGTAGTCCCCTCTCCCCCACAAAAAAAGCAAGAAGAAAGGGTCATTGAGGGGTCTTCAAAATGCAGAAAATAGGAAAAATGAGACAAAGAAGTAAAATGGTTTTGAAATTATAGGTTGAATATATTAAAATTTTAACAATAATTTTTTTAGATATTTCCAGTTCTATGTACAATTTTCTTATGCTGTTCTACATATGCCTAATTAAAATACCTATTTTATTTGGTGTTTACTCATTTAGAAAAAAAAATTAATAAATTGAGTTATTGTATATCTAAAACTGGAAGAGCTTTGGGAATAATTTAGGCTAAGTCTGTCATTTTACAGATGAGGAAACTGAGGTGCACAGATGTTACTTGACTTGCCCAACATTACACAGGTATTCATCATCAAGGTTGGAACCTGAAACCAGGACCTCTGGCATCAGGGTCAGTATACTTTTCAACATACCAGGTAAGTAATAGTCTAATCTAGACCCACCCAGTAATATGGCTGCCGATCAGCCAACCCGCACTATATATAAGTCGAAGGGCAAACAAAGTAAAGCAGTAAAGTGAAGAACCAAGTGAAGGTATGCAAAAATGTTGGATGTCATGGCACATTATGGGGCAGAAGACCTGGCAAAGAGGATGCCCATCAGAAGGTTACAAACACCAGTAGGTTGATTACAAAACACAGATGATCAAGAATCTAAGTAGAGGGGCAGCTAGGTGGCACAGTGGATAAAGCACCAGCCCTGGAGTCAGGAGGACCTGAGTTCAAATCCAGCCTCAGACACTTGACACTAACTAGCTGCATGACCCTGGGCAAGTCACTTAACCCCAATTGCCTTACCCCCCCCCCCCCCAAAAAAAAAACAACAAAAAACAAGAAAAGAATCTAGGTAGATAGGCAGAGACTATGGGAAACAATGGATAGGAGCAAGAGATCTGGAACTATCCCTCTGGGCAGCAGATATGCCAGAAATAAGACCTTGATAACTGAGACAATCCTGGAAGGAAGGGAACTGTCCAGAGATGCATGAGAGCACTTGCCAAAAAATTAAGTATTGTTAAGCATTGATTTCAATTATTTTACTTCTATAGGAATTCTGTAGGCTCTAAGAATCCTGCTTCTGTTTAAAGATGCAGAAAGAAAGAAAGAAAGGAAAATGTATCTAAGGAAAACACTGAAGGCTTCAGTGAATTTTCCTACAGCAAGAATTTTTCCAGACTTTAAGGAAAAGTAAGGCATTTTCAGCATGGATACTGAAAAGGGGAAAGAAATTCCTTTGCATGAAAAAGATCATTCAGGAGAGAAAGAAAATGCTGACTTTAAAAAAATAAAGAAGCATAGTAATTGAGCCATGTGAAAATCTTTTTTTGTCCCTTTCTCCTAGCCTTTAAAAAAAATAATTTACTAAGTCTATGCTCATAGGTGGGGCATGGTTATTTTGGAAGTTTCAGTTATATTAGCGACTAATTATGCAGTAATAGAGTTGAACAAGTGGTGATTCAAAGAAGATATAAGATGGCTGAAATAATCACACCAACTAAAGTAGGGTCCATTAATTTTTGGTCCATTGATCATAGCATGCAAAAACTCTGTGCTAGTATGGAATCAGAAATCGTAAAGGGGTACACAAAACTTTAAGTAATGGGGAAAAGGAGGAAAGGTGCTGGTTGTAAGTCAGAAGACTTCCAGTTGAGATCTTTGGAAAATGGTAGCAGACATGCACACAAACATACAACATTCTAACTTTTTTTTTGGATAGAGCCACTTTAGATCCTATCTAAGATAATTTCTTATTGGAAATGCCAAAACAGTCATTTTTCTACCTATGGATTTACCTCTAACATGGTCACTCCAAAGCATATAAAAATGTAAATAAGAAATCACAGAGACATTCTGATATATGATAGATAGATAGATGATAGATAAACAGACAAAGAGACATTTATTTCTATCCACACATATATACAAATGCATATACACATTCATATGGGACTATGTAAATATACATTCAGGTACAGTTTTGTATGTATAGGTAAATACAAATCTGTACAATATGCATACATATGTATGTGAATAATAAAACACAGGTTCATGCACATATACATATAGGTACATTAATATCATGTGCACATCCATGTACATTATAACACATGAGTGTGTGCATGTGTGTATAACATGTCTCTAGATATTGTTCTGGTGTCTCAGTGGATAAAGCCATGGGCCTGGATTCAGAAATAGTTGGGTTCAAAGCTAGCCTTAGACATTAACTAACTAGGTGACCTTGGACAAGTCTACCTTAATTTCTTCATTTATAAAATGGAGATAGTAATAGCACAGGGATTTTGTGAGGATGATGAGATAATATTTATAAAAAGCACTTAGCACAATGACTGGCAAATAGTGAGTATTTAATAAATGTTTTGTCCTTTCCCTTTTAAAGAAATCTATTAGTATAGGGAATTAATCTCTTTGATTCAACTCTGATTTCAAGCATACCTAATAATTCATGTCACAGGTACTCAAATGGGTGATAATTTTAAAACAGAATACAAAAATTCCATGACAACCCATGAATTATAGAATGTTTTTTTTAATAAAAGAAATGTACCCCCGAGCTTTCCTTGCTAATTGACATCTGGTGGTAATAGTGTTGGAGAGAACCAGGAATAAGACATAAAAGACAAGTATTTCCAGATAGCAGGTTGTCAATTACCCATTTTTCCAATAAAGATCATTGAATGCTTCCTTTAAGGAAAGTGATTAAATCTCAAATGTTTCAGAGGATTCTCTGCCTTCTTTTAAACCTTTTAAGCCAACTCTCTTTGCAATAATTGGTATCACTAAGAAATGTTGTTTTTGAAAATTTGCTAAAGTGCCTACAGATCCTCCGGCAAAATATAATGATTTCATTAATGAAATGTTTTCTGGTGCTGAAAGGAAAGTAAATTTAAAAACAAAAATAAAGAGGAAAAACAATTCTTGGGATCACTGGAGGTGAGTATCAAGATGTGCCTCATGGATATGGATTAGATAAAACTTGCAGATATACCAAGTGAGATTTGGGATCAGTTTTTCCTCTCACTTCTGATACCCCCTGACCACAAATGCTTTGGGGCATTCATTTCCTCATAACCCCATTTAATCTACAGATGAGAAAATTTTCTGTCACATGTTCATGAATTCAATAAATATACATGGAACAAGGTTCTTGGCCTCAAGGAGTTCATAGTCTAGTTATATGTGATATGAGAAATCACTTCTATAGATTTAGATCTCAGAGACCACCTAGCCTAACCACCATCATTTTGTAACTGAAAAGAAAAATGTGGCCCAGAGAGGTAAAGCAATTTGCTTCAGGTCACACAGTGAATGGCAAAGTTGAAATTAGGACCCAAATCCTTCTGACTTCAAGTCCAGAGGTGTTTACTATGAAACATATGGTCTCCATTTAAACTGCCATATAATTCAGTGTAAGAAAAATTCCATATATATAGTATAAAATAAATACTATAGAATTTCCAAAGACAGAGGGAGCAATTACAAAGGGAAGGAACAATTGGGATTGACACCTAAAGAATGGGGAGGTTTTCAAAGAGCAGATATGGGAATGGGGTTTCCTAGGAAGAGGGAAGATCCTGATCAGAGAGCAATGAATAGAATCTTTTAGGTAGAATACAGAGGTTATAAGGTACAATAATGGCAAGCAAAACTGGAAAGATAGATTAGGATCTGGCTAAGACATTGGGGTTATGAATAATTGCTAAATATTCCTGTTCAGAACTGTGATGTGACAAATCCAGGGGCAGCTTATAAGATGAATAGGAAGTAAAGAGAGTCTGAAAGGAAATGAGAATACTACTAAAAACACTGACTCATAGTCACACAGAAAGTATATAAAATGGGATCCAAACCCAGATTTTCCTCCCTTAGATGAATCAATCAGCATTTATTAAACACCTAGACTAGATTCAAGCATTGTACTGTGGAGACAAAGACAACTGTTCTTGCTTTAAAAGAACTTATGCTCTATAAAGGATCTATCTATCTATATATCATCTATCCACACATATAACTATATATAGATATAGACAACATATGTATATATATTATAATCATATATATCTACATATATAATATATGAAAACAACACATATACATAAACACAATACTTTATTTGTACATACACATATATACATATTATATATGTACATACTTAATTGTATATATAAACACAAGACCTAAACAAAACATATACACACATAAATATATTTATTTATACACACACACACACACACACACACACACATATATATATATATACATGTAGATAGGCAGGTGGGTAGATGGATGGATGGATAGATGGATGGATGGATGGATGGATGGATGGATGGATGGATGGATGGATGGATGGATGGATGGATGGATGTTAGCTAGCTAGTATACAAATCCAACACTTTATGGTACTATATTACCTCTCTAGGAGGAGTTAAGGGACTACTACCAAAATTTTATAAGGTAGCAAGTGGTAATGAAAAGGGGGGTAAGTTTAGAAGAGACAAGGGATCTTTTGAGACACAGTGAAGATAGATAGAAGGGAGATGGACTACTGAACGATGACCTCAGATTTCTGAACAAGAGTTTAGCACTCCTGGAATAAACAGGGAAGTCAACAACAAGAGATAGTTTGGGGGTAGGGAAGAAGTAAAAAATAATTATTTCAATTTTAGACATATTGTATTCTAGGAACAAATGGGATGTTCATGCCACAACTGGCACATGTATTTGGAAATTCATTGTAGCACCTCTGGAGAAATACAAAAAGAGGCAAGTTTTTCTAAAACACTGGTCTCGCCATATTACTTTTCAACATGATAAAGCCCAGGGCTCCCTGCTACCTGCTGAATCACTCTCCTACTGGGGATCCAAAGGCAATGATGTCTTCAATGATCTTGAAGAACAAGAGATGGCTATAATACTGGGTAAGACAGAGACCATAAAAAGGGAAAAAGACCCACATATACACAAATATTTCTTAAAGCTCTCTGTATTGTTGCAAAGACTTGGAAATCAAGGAGATGCCCATCAATGGTGAATGACTGAACAAATTTTGGGATATGAATATAATGGAATAGTATTGTGCTATAAGAAATGATGAGTGAGCAGATTTGAAAAACAACAACAACAAAAACACCTGGAATGACTTAAGTGAACTGATGCTGACTGACGTTAGCAGAACCAGGAGCATATTCTTCACAGTAATAGCAACATTGTGTGATGATGATCAGCTGTGATAGACAGCTCTCACAACAATACAATGATCCAAGATAATTCCAAAAGCCTCAGGATGGGAAATGCTCTCCACATCCAGGGAAAGAACTGTGAAACCTAAATAGAAATTGAACAATACTATTTTTACTTTTGTTGGTTTTTTCCTCCTTTTTGAGTTTTTTCCCTTTTGTTCTGATTCTTCTTTCACAACTTGACTAATGTGGAAATAAATGTAATGTGATTCTACATATATAACCTATATCAGATTGCTCACAATCTTGGGGGGGGGGGAAGGGAGGGAGGGAGAAATATTTGGAACTCAAAATCATAAAAATGAATGTTCAGGGGGTGGCTAGGTGGCGCAGTGGATAAAGCACCGGCCCTGGATTCAGGAGTACCTGAGTTCAAATCCGGCCTCAGACACTTACTAGCTGTGTGACCCTGGGCAAGTCACTTAACCCCCATTGCCCCGCAAAAAAAAAAAAAAATGAATGTTCAAAGTTATCTTTACATGTAATTGGAAAAAATACTATTATGATTGAGGAATAAAAAATTAAAAGACCAGGGAAGAATAAATGCTATCTGATTTAAAAAAAAAAAAACATAAAACATATGGTTTTTGAGTTTGAACTCATTTTCTGGCAAAACTCTAGAATATAATATTAAGGAGATGGTTAGTAAACATTTAGAAAAAGCAGAGGTTATCACAAAGGACCAAGGGGGTCTCCACTCTGTGCTCACACTCTGTTATACCTCACCTCTATACCAACTTACCTGATATTCTGGGGACAACTCCATCCTGAGGCTGACACAATAACCAGCACATTTTATCAGAAATATTACCCATGCCACTCACTTCCCAGTCCCCTCCCCATTCATGCACCAGGAATCTACATCTTTTCCATACCTACTGCCTTGCCCTCACTTCAGTGGGATGGGGGAGTCAATGTTCATTCCACCTCCCCTTGCATGCCTTGTCTTCATCCATTATAATTTAAGCTTCCCAAGGAAAGGAATGATCTTGTTTTCTTGGGTTTGTATCCCAAGGGATTTGCACAGTGTCTTACACAGAGTAAGTGCTTATTAAGTCCTTTTAATATCTTTCTATACAATTCTTGGCAAAATTCAGAGCAAATGATGTTAATTGCCTTCTCACTTATTCAGTATGAATGTATACATGAATGTATATACATTGGTTTTTTTTTGAGAATTAAAGGTACTGTCCAAATACTGATTTTCCATTTCTCTCTTCAAGAGTTTGAATGACTTGGGGTAAGGATAAAGTTAAAAATGATTGGTTGACAAACATTGGACATCTAACCATAACATATTCCTTTCATACCTGAGATATGATAGCACAATTGATGTCAGATTTATTCACCTGGTGGGCATTGAAATTAATCATTCTTTAAGCTCATACCAAAACTATGCTACAAAATACCACAAGTTATAGATGGATGGATAGATAGATAGATAGATAGATAGATAGATAGATAGATAGATAGATAGATAGATAGATAGATAGATGGATGGATGGATGGATGGATGGATGGATGGATGGATGGATGGATGGATGGATGGATGAATGATGGATGGATAGATAGATCGAGATAGAGATGGAGAGATATGGATATGGATATGGATATAGATATAAATATAGATAAAATAATTTATCAGTAAGTCTACAATACTCCTTATCCTAAAGTTTGGATACCACATTGTAAATTGAATACTATACATTAAGGGAAAAGTAGCACCAGTTATAAGGTGCCTATAACACTAATGTGCCAAAGCAACCACAATAACACCGCACCCTAGGGGTTTCAAATCAAATTCTCTCATCTCTAGAACAAAATTTCCCTATGTAGGAGAGAAGCAGGACAGTTAGGTCCATAAAGTACCAGGCCTGAAGTCAGGAAGACCTCAGTTCAAATGGAGCCTTAGAGACCTACTAGCTATGTGATTCTGGGAAAGTAACTTAATTTTATTTGTCTCAGTTTCCTCAACTGTTGGAGAATTAAATGGCAAACCATCCCATACCTTTGCCAAGAAAACACCAAATGTCATTGTGAAGAGTCAGAGAGAACTGAAACAACTGAGCAACACCAAGGAGAGAAGCAGTATAATATGAGAGAGAGTGAGTGATCTGAGAGTCAAGAAGCTTTGGTTGATGTATTGTCTCAAATACATGTTGGTCATGAGACCTGGGTGAATCTCTTAAACTTTCAGTGCCTTAGGTGACCTCTTAGAACTCTAAGTCATGGAGAAGCTGCAGATCTGAGTTAGTAGATGGGATTTACTCTCTGAAAAGTAACTATAACATTGAGAATACAGATCCATACTAGAAAAAAAGGGCAAATATTCATGACATCAATTTTTATAGCATATAGCCAAGAGTTGAGCCATTTAGAGGTGAAAGCATGACTAAAGTTTAGCCCTGGAAAAGAGATAAGAAAATGTACCTCCCTCCCTTATAGAAATGGCAGACTACAGGCACAGGATAAAACATATGCCCTCAGAGTCAGTTGATGTGTTATTAGGTTTTGCTCAACTTACTTTTTCCTTTTTAATTATTCATTATAAGGATTGGGGAGAGTGGAGAATTGTATTTGGAAGTAAATATGATATGAAATCAAAAGTTATAATTTTAAAAATTTAAAAGTTTATGATTATTAAGTCATTATCAGAACTTCTGTCTTTGGTAGCTCTGATTCCAGTCCCACCCCCATGGCACAGTTATTGGTCATACCCATCCTCAATAAAGGCAAAAAATGAGTCAGAAAGGGTCAGCTAATGAAGGAACCCTCCCTGCCTCAAGCCTAAAAGGCATTGATCATTTATAGGGCTATCAAAAAAGATAGGGGTGGGGGGCAGCTAGGTGGTGCAGTGGATAGAGCACCAGCCCTGGAGTCAGGAGTACTTGAGCTCAAATCCGGCCACAGACATTTGACACTTATTAGCCGCATGACCCTTGGCAAGTCACTTAACCCCAATTGCCTCACCAAAAAAAAAGAAAAAAAAAAGATAGACATTCTTTTTAACTTAGTAGCAAGGCTTAGGCAGAATGCATACAAAAGCTTAGCTTTGATTACATCAAAAGGAATAGTACTATATCATTTAATAATATGGTTTTTTCCTTTCTTTTTAGACTTAACTTCATAATTTATTCTTTGGCTAAAAGAAACATAACTGAATTTAAAATTAAGGAGACTAGACGAACAGTACCTCTTTGTATGACACTCCTGATAACTGAGATGTAATCTTCCGGCTCTTGCTCAGTGGAGATCTCTAGGCTGCCTGGGGAGATGGTTAATAATTCATAAAGTTCATCTGAACTCTTTACTCCACAGAGCAGGATGACCACACTCTCTGGGGAATGGAGCAGTGTGTCCAAGAAACGGCATTTCCTAGGGGTCAGACCTTTCAGGAGGCTATTTGATAATATCAGTAGTTTACATTTGTAGGAGTTTAAGCCAAGCTGTTCCAAATGCCGGGCAGAGGAGTTGGCCAAGCTATATAAAAGCATCGCCTCCATCTTCACAATGTGGAGGAGGACATCTCTGAAGTACACAGCCCATTCCTCAGCTTCCTCTTCATATAACACCAGCAAGTCCTTTATGTTTTCTGGGAAAAGAAAAATCACAAGTCATCTTCTAGGATTTGAAATGCTGGCTACTCATTAAAGTGTCCTCTTTTGGGAACTCTGAATAACATCCAGGAAATATTCCCAACTATTTGTTGCAGTGACCAAAATTAAGTAGACTCCATCATAGTAGGATTAGGGTTAGGGATCGCCAACCCTAACCCTAACCCTAACCCAAAAGGGACAGTGTCCATACTTATTCCCTATACTCATATCACCATTTAAAGCAAAACATTTTCATTATTGTAAGAGGGGATAAAACTCCTTCTAAGTCAGGCTGGTACAATCTCTCCTTTTGATGAGCCTATACTAGAGAGTGAAGCTGGTGCCACAGTGAATAGAGTGCTGGCTTGGCTACAAGACAAACAGTTCAAATCTGGTATTAGTCATTTATTAGCTTATGACTCTAGGCAACTCATGTAACCTCAGGTTCCTCAACAGTAACATGAAGATAATAATAGTAACAAACTCCCAAGGTTGTTGTAAGAAAACAATAAGATATTTGCAAAAAAAAAATCAAATAAACAAACAAACTCAATACAATACCTCATACTAATTAGGCACATATAAATGTTAATTCCCTTCCTTTGCTATGTCTTATACTGCCCATTCAATATCTCCAACTTTAATCACTTCTCCAGAGAACAATGCCCATTTTTGTCCTTGTTCCATTATTTTATGGAGTTATATCACACTCACATATTTCTCCTACACACTACCTCTTTATACAAAATTGATTTAATTAAAAAGCATTTAAAAATTCCTATAATGGTATAGAACGCACACTCATGCTCAAACACACAAACAACTATGGTTCTTGCACTCACTCCACTCAGTTACAATACACAATGGAAAATAATGAGAGAATTAGACTGGAATTCTTCCACAATACTTCCCATTCTTTATCCCTTATCTTATATAAGTGCTTAAGAAAATCACAATATCTTGTGATGTGATATATAGAGAAACAACATTTTGCTTCAGGTTTCTCTTTTCTAGATGACACTATTTTATCTTTTACATGAATCTAGGGATGGAGTTGATGCACAAACTTTAAGATACACATTTTCTTTATTCTCATAGATTTCCTCCAACTTATTTATTTAATTTTTACATAAAATAAGCATTTAATAAATGCCTTTCCATTTATTCTTTCTTTTTCTCCTTTTGTGAATATGATACCCCGAGGCCTCAGTGATCTTACTGTTCCTCCATGAGTTCTTGAATAAACTAGTGGCTTTGCACTTGATCTACATGAAACAAACTTACATAGTTAACTGGCAAAGGGAAAGTACCTTTTTTTAAAAAAAAAGTGGCTGGTCTCATTTACACTTGGCAGCATGCATGGGCAATGCAATGAAATAATAAAGGATGAAATTGTAACACAAGAATCAGAATGCTTTCATTAAAAATGTTTTAATCATAATCAAGGCAAATGGCTATTGAGAGCTGTAATCATGTCATTTGAAAATGTTCTATTAAAAATAGAAATTTCTAGGCTGGAAAAACAAAACAAATAGCAATATATATATATATATATATATATATATATATATATATATATATATATATATATATATATATATATATATATATATATATATATATATCTCGTAAGCACCCAGTAAGTCCAAGCTCATTCTGAAAATTCTACCATAAAAAGCTATTAAATGATGTTATTATCCAATAAACAATATACTAATTATTCATTAGCTCATAAAACTTAGTATCCATCCCAAACTCATTAATCTGAAGAACATTCATATCAACAACTGCCTTTCATGAAATAAATAAGAAAAAAATCATCAACAGAACAAGATTAACTATAGCTTAGTAATGAAATCATAAATCAAAATTCTCCCATTGCATTTATACAACATAGGTTATAAGATTTTCTTCTCTTCATATGATTACTGACATTTTTGAAGATCCACATTTTTATTGTCCATCATGGAGAAAGATTGTGTAACTTATTCCTTCATTATTATAGTATTTTAACCAGTTACCAGTGGAGGAAAAACTGAAGAATTGTACTGGAGAAAGGGATGGCCAGAATAGGGTTAGAAATGACAAATACATAGACATCAATTTTGATATAATCACTAAAAAAGCAACCATTATATTGCTCAATGTTTTTACAGATAATGTGATGGAACAAAATTTTTTTTTTCTCTAGTCTGTGAGTTCTAATGTCATGGTAAACTGAGATTGGGGAATTATCACCTCTCCTCACTCTTTTTTTCTCCTCCCAAGATAATTGTCTAATTTTGCTTGTGACCATTAGTCCTATTGTTCATTTGCTAAAATTTGATATGAACAAGTTCTCGTAAATATTTTAGAGATTGATGTATATATATATATATATATATATGTGTGTGTGTGTGTGTGTGTGTGTATAGAAATAAGCATGTATATATACATATACATACATATGGATGTATATTCATACAGATATAAAGAAGCATATTTTCAGCTCTTTTCCTTCAAGCATTTGATTGGATTAAAAAACCCTAACAAACCTAAAAATCATGCTTATCAGGAGGAATTTGACAAAGTCAAATATCAGCATGCAAGAGAAAATTTCTCTAAAAGCATAGGATTTCCCTTGCTTCTTCTATTTTCAATGTATGCAAGAATAGTACTGGGGCAGCTAGGTGGCTCAGTGGATAGAGCACCGGCCCTGGATTCAGGAGTACCTGAGTTCAAATCCAGCCTCAGACAGTTAACACTTACTAGCTGTGTGACCCTGGGCAAGTCACTTAACCCCAATTGCCTCACTAAAAAAAAATAAAAAATAAAAAAAAAGAATAGTACTGAGAACCATTAGCTAGCCACAGACCTTAGAACCAAGAAAACCTGTGCTCAGCTATCTCCTCTCATATATATATATATATTGTGTGTGTGTGTGTGTGTGTGTCTGTCCACAGGCAAATCACTTAACCTGGTGCTTTAGGCAACTCTCTAAATTTCAGGAGAACCTGTGTAGAGGGAGTTACTCATGCAGAACTCTGTCTAGTCTCTCTGCTAGTTTTTGGGGGTGGGACAATAAGTGACTTGCCCAGGGTCACACAGCTAGTAAGTGTCAAGAGTCTGAGGCTGGATTTGAACTCAGGTCTTCCTGAATCCAGGGCTGGTGCTTTATCCACTGCACCACCTACGTGTCCCATCTGCTAATTTTTATAATAGCATGTTACCTGCCTTCTGTTACCCTTCTTTCATGTGTGTGTGTGAGAGATGGACAGACAGACAGACACACCCCCCCATACACACAAACAAAGAGAAACAGACAGAGACAGGGAGAGACTGAGAGACAAAGACAAAGAAATAAAGATACAGAGAGACAGAGAGAGGATCATAGAGATGGGGGAGAAAGAGAAAGGGAAGGGGGAGAGAGAAAGGGAGAGCAACAGAGAGAGGGTTATAGAGATAGGGGGGAGAAAGAGAGACAGACAGGCAGGCAAACAGACATAACACAGATAGAGAGGAGACAGAGAAGGTGACAGTGGTATAGAGGAAGAGAAATGATCATAGAGATGGGGGGGGAAAAGGAAAAGGGAAAGGGGGAAGAGAGACAAAGAGAAACAGAGAACAATAGAGGGAGGATCATAGAAATGGAGGAGAGAGAGAGAGAGAGAGAGAGAGAGCAATGCTTTTTCTGGCCTGAGTCACTTATGGGAATGGACTAGTCCTGCTTGGTGAGCCCTGTGTCTGGTGTCAAAAGACCTGAACCATCATGTTGGTTCTGCTGTTTAGTACCTGTGAGACCTCATCCCATCTGGGCTTTGTTTTCTTAGCTATAAAATCAAGGGGGTTGGCTAGATGATCCCTTCCCATGCTATATCTTATAGTCCTAAAGGAATCCATCTTTAATTGACAACACAAAATATCAATACTTCAGGCCCTCATCAGAAATTGCAAATATGATATTGAATACACCCCGGCATTTGACAAAACCTCATTTAAGAAGTTTGCTATTTGAGAAAGATATCCCAATTAACAAGTTAACTATCTGTTTTCTAGATCTCCAATGTTCTGTCAAATTATTAAGTTAATCAGAAATTGATATATACCAGACCATATAAGCTTAGTTCCCTATATAGAATTGCTTTCACCAAGATAAGATTCCATACTATTTCCACATACACTAAAATATTAATAAAAGCACTTTTTGTCATAGTGAAGAATTAGAAAAAAAGTAGGTGTTGAACAAAAGGGAAATGGCTAAACAAATCATGGAATATGAGCTAATACAGAAGCATAGTAAGACTTGCAATATATGAACTGATGAAGAGTGAAATAAACAGAATCAGTAAAATGATAAGCATAATGCTTTCAATAATATAAATGGAAAAACAGTAAAAAAATTAAAATTGAAGACCATGTACATATCACAATATATATGGCCAACTCTTACCCTTCTGAAGAAGTAGGGGGGAAACACACCCTGAAATACTGCATTTGTTGTCAGGCACACTTGACATTTTGATTTATTTGGCTGAAATTTTTTTATATTTCTATTTATATGAATGACTCTTTTAAAATCTTTATTCTAATAGATGGCTCATGAGAGAGAGCAGAGAGAGATATATTTTAAAAAATATCCCCCAAAATAAGATTAAGTATGTAAATAAATTATACCAAGGTTTTAAAAAAGCCATATTTTTATTCCTTTAGGTTTTTTTATTACAAGTACAATACAAGCAACATCCATTTCAATATTTTTCTGGGTTGTTTTGTAACATGTTTTTAAAGACTTTTTTGGATTGTTATCCCATGTGCTTCCTAAAAAGATCCATGTGATAAATTCCTCCATGAATCCAGCACCAGGAATGTTTTCCCCCAAGGATGGACTTGCTTACTTTCTTTGAATATAGTAAAAAATTATGTAAACCTGTATAATTCACTTTTTGTCACAAATGCTAAGAGACTCAGACCTAAATTTTTTCAGCTGTAGAAATTAAACTCATCCCAGATGCCTGCTAATCTCTATTTTTCTACTCTCTTTTACCCAGTGTTTAATTTTATTAGCAAAGTCAAATACGTTTTAGGTCGTAAATCCTATGCTTCCATGTTTGAAGGATGAGGAATTTTGCCAGTGTGAGTCCATGTAAGAAAACCCTTCTCACAGACACAGATATACCTGTGGTAAACAGTTATGATGAGTCACAATATTCAAGAAATGTCATCACCAGATGCCATTCTGAAGCTAAGCTCTTCCATATTAGCCAGGCTGGTCCTTGGCCAATGGTCATGAAGGCCCTTGCTCTAAAAGTCCTGAGGGGCCCATTTAAAATCTGTGTCCCAGTAGTACAGCCTTTATAAATCCAGCCAAAATTGGGCACTGATTTTGAGCTTCAGTGAAGGATAAGCCCTATTCTATAATTTCTCACAATAGATAATGGTTGGTTTACAAATTAAGGAGGGATAACTATTTGGTGGCAGCATTTTGAAACCAGGTCATTTTTGGTAGAATTCTCTATAGACAGAGTGAAGATTCAAAATTATTTCAGTGGATTCAAACAATGGGTTTAAAATAAGATACAGAGCAATAGACATACATGAAAGTCTTGAATTGAGATTTTTATTAACTGCAAATGCAGGGGTCAGGAAGAACCACACCTGGGTCCTGATTAGTAGAAATAAAATTCCCCTGAAGTCTCTGAATTGGTTCTATTATTGAAATTTGCATTGCCTATTTCCATTGGGCTGGAGCTAATTCCCATATTTTATAGAATTGTCACTTTTAATAGAATGAATTCCAATACATGCATCTACTTCAAGGAATTCATTATTTGCACTATTCAGCACATCACTGTACTTCTCAAGAGAGGTTTATATGAAAATAAAAAAAAACCTAGAAGTTTTAATAATTGCGGTCTTCTATAATCCCTGTTTAATAAAAGGGAAGTGACAGGTATAAGGAAGCAAGATTTGGGTGATCAAAGGCATCTTGGCTTAGTGGAATTAACTATCATGGAGAAAGAGCAGACATTGAAGTCATGATGACCAGGATTCAAATCTTACCTTTGGCATTCCTGGCTTTTTGACTTTGGATGAATCACTTTACCTCTCAGTGTTCCAGGCAACTTTCTAAAACTATAAATCTCTAAGAAGGAAGATTGTTGACCTGCAGTGGTAAAGCAAGTTTCCTTAACTTGGGAGTTTCTTAAACCAATTAAATCAGAAATCTAGCTACTATGCCTAACAGCATGGACGGTTTAGCCCCAAACCTGGGTTTTCAGATAACCAAGGCATTTTCATGTGCGGCTGCTCAATGATCTAATTTTACATAGTGCATTAGTTTATATGTCCTTCCTAAAAAAAGCTGCACTGAAGAGTGGGAGACAAAATATTTTTCAAGCTGTTTCACCATCTTAAAGCAAAACAACTTTTCAGCACAGAGGAATGAAAAGTGAACGAACATAGGAACAAAAGATTTTGGAAACAGAAGGGTCTAAAGCACTTGTCTAATCCAAGTCGCTCATTTTGCATGTTACTCATTATGCCTCCCTATGTCTCTTAAATCCTTTTAAGCTCTAACTCTATAATCCTATATATTTATAAATCACTTAACACCTTGGTACTCTCTCCATTGGTAGGGGAGCTGCCCTCACTCCTTCATTCCCCATCCTAATGAAATCACAGTTCTAGGTCACTGTACCTTCCTAAATGAACTATTCCAAATGCCATAATTGAATCCTTAGCTTTTAAGTATTATATGGTAAATATTGATTTGTTGTAGTTGTTGTTGGTTTGAGCGGGTAAGTAGAAGGGAAAATTTAAAGACATCACCATAAGAATTGGCCTTAAGTGAAGTTGGAAAGGGTGTGATTTTACTAGGAAAAGTTCCTTGACCAAAAATCATTATACCTAGTGCCTGGCCAGGTCTCTGAAGTTCTGACTATCCCTTAGGAACATCCAATTAAACTATGAGTAATCATTCAGAAAATAGTTCAACCAAAAGCAAAGGGAATGGGGATTAGTATAGTAATGGGGTAACAAAAAGTAGGGAAAAAGTCAATCCAGTCACCCTCTGGAACTGGTTGCAAATGAGAGTACTGTGGAACAAAAGAAAAGTGGGATTGCTGAGGAATGAAGATACCCTAATGACAAACTTAAACTAATTCAACTTTATTTACAGTAAAATTTAGCCTTGTCTTGACTTCCCATGAACCCTTTCTCTCTAACCAAGTCCCATTCTCCAAATTTGCTTGGGCTTGTCCTAGTTTTCAAAGGATATTCCATCCTATCATATTTATCATTCCCATTTCTGGGCCTCATCTTTTTCCATCTAGATCCCTCTCTCCTCTCCATCTGATATCCTTTTCATTGCCAACTTACAGAAAGAGTTGTTATATCCACTGCTTCCACTTCTCTGTCTTCTCACCACTCAACTATTCAGCCCCTAGCAATATGACTTTGGTCTCCATAACTTTTCTGAAATAGCTTTCTTTAAGATAGTTAATAGCTTCTTTATATTTAAGTCCAATGATCATTTCCTGTATTTATCATTCTCCATGCCCCCGTGGCCTATGAAATTGGACCACTCCTGTTTTTTCTTCCTTTGGTTTTCATGACAATGTACCCTTGTGGCTTTACTACTTCTCAGACTGCTCTTTCATTGGCTATTTTTGGATGGCTCCTCATTCTCCTCCAATCCCTTAAATTAGGTATCCCCTGAAGTTCTACCCACAGATGTCTTTTCTCTTTACACTCTCTTTTCTGATCTCAAATAGAACACCAGCAGATTTGGGTTTGGGTTTGGATTATGGCTTTACTATTTATTACTTGCATGACCTTTGTATGACTTCATGTCTCTGTGACTTGCTTTCTTATCTATAAAAAGAGAACTAAACTAGATCAGGGGTTTGGGGTATTTTCTGCGTGGCATATCCCTTTGGAAGTCTGAAGAAGCCTATAAACTCAGGATAATGATTTTAAAAATATTAAAAATACACAGAATTATAAAACCACCATAACAGTCATTGATAATAAAGCTATTTTTTTATCATTCAAGATCATGAATCACCATAAATCTATCTATGAACCCAGGTTAAAAACCCCCTTAAATAGATGATGTCTAAGATCCCTTCCAGCTATGGATTTTAATTAAAAAAAATTTTTTTTTTTTGCAAGGCAGTGGGGGTTAAGTGACTTTCCCAGGGTCACACAGCTAGTAAGTGTCAAGTGTCTGAGCCCGGATTTGAACTCAGGTACTCCTGAATCCAGGGCCAGAGCTTTATCCACTGCGCCACCTAGCTGCCCCCCAGCTATGGATTTTAGAAAGCATCTACTCCCTTAGCATCAATGATTACTTCGAAATAGATAACTTATAAATCGATACCTCCATAACTAACTTCTTCCCAGAGCTACATGGTTAAAACTATCCTCACTGGATGTCCCACTAGGACATCAAATTCAATTCATCCAAAACTAAATGTATGGGGGCAGCTAGGTGGCGCAGTGGATAAAGCACTGGCCTTGGACTCAAGAGGACCTGAGTTCAAATCCAGTCTCAGACACTTGACATTTACTAGCTGTGTGACCCTGGGCAAGTCACTTAACTATCATTGCCCCACAAAAAAAAAAAACCCTAAATGTATAATCTACCTTACAATTTATCATACCCCTAACTTCTCTTTTTCTATTGATGGAATTACCACATTCTCAATCAGCCTAGCTTCTAAGTTACTTGTCTTTGACAATTTCCTCTCTTTAACCTATATTTCCAAACACTTGCTAAGTGCTATTGATTCCACATCTGTAATGTCTCTCCTATGTATCTTAACTTTCCCCCTTCTATTGCAATTATGTGAGTTCAGGTCCTCATATCTCCCCACTGGACTATATTAATAGTTGGCCTTCTTGCTTCCAGACTATCCCTTCTCCACATAATCTATTACTGTGCTGACAAAGTAACCTTCCTGGTAAATTAGTCAGTCAGTTAACAAGCACTAGGTAAGTGCTTACTAATAAAAATAGTAGTTGAAAGAAAGGTAGTCCATATTCTCAAGCAGATTAAATTCAGGTGGGAAAAGACAACACAAAAAGGCTGAAAGGGAGGAAGGAAGTTCTTGCCAATTTGGCTGGCCTGGAGATGGATGAAGATTAGCTTTGGCCTGCGGTTCCTCTTTAAATGAAAATGTTTATGTTATTGGTTTTTTTTTTTTTTGTGAGACAATGAGGGTAAAGTGACTTGTCCAGGGTCACACAGTTAGTAAGTGTCAAGTGGCTGAGGCTGGATTTGAACTCAGGTCCTCCTGAATCCAGGGCTGGTGCTCTATCCACTGCACCACCTAGCTGCCCCCTAGTTGTTTTTTTTTTATAAATTGTTTTTCAATAATACAATACACTTGTATGATACGATGTAGTAAACAAAATCTGTATATTCTTAAGCAACTAATCCACATGTGTGAAAGTTCTGATAAGAAAGATCTCTAATGAAAAAATATTATGAGGAATTTTATCAGTAATTTATGATTATCAATCATATTATGTCACAAACAACTTAGAAATACTCATAGAGAGAAGTATAAAAAAACACAGCAGATGCCCCAGCCATCAGCCTGCTTCCAGAACAAGACTAGGACTGGCTTCTGCATTTAAAATTATGTTCATCAATTACAAGGGCAGTGCTAATTGATTGATGAGGGCCTGTCAGATGACTAGAGGGAACCTTGTCATAAGGCCTATATTGGAACCTCTAAAACTCAGCTTAGTGGTTGGTTCTTAGAGGAGGTTATTGCTTACACACTTTAATACACTTTTATTTCAATTATTTTTAAAATTTATTTTAATTTAATTTATTCTATTTTTTAGTATTTTATTATTTATTGCAAGTATTTCATTGCAAATGGAGGTCTAATTAGTTTTTCATTCTACCAGTTAACATATATAAAAGGGAATCTGGCTTTAAGCCCACACCATCCATTACCCATTCCTCTACTCCAAATTGTCAGTGGCTCCCCACTGACTGGAATAAGGTGTAAACTCCTAATTCTGGCATTTAATTTCCCCTTTTCTACTTTTCCCAGACTCAACATTTTAGCCCCAATTGATTTCCACTTCCTCTTCACTGCTCACTGATGTCTTTGGGCCTTTGCTTAGACTATCCTGGACTTTATCTGAAATTAATTAATCCCCTCTTGTCTTCCACTTCCCCTCCCTTCTCCTTCCTTCAAAAATTAACTCCGGTGGTACTTGCTTCATGCAGTCTTCTCTGACCCCTTCAGATGAAAGTGGTCTTTCCTTCCTCAAATTTCTGGTGGCAGTTTTACTGCCTTGTCTCAGAGTTCTTTGTACATATCCATCATTTGTGCTCTTTTCCTGGCTTCCCCAGGTAAAGCTTTTTGAGGATAAGGTCTTTCTGGTATATAGGATTTCTTTGGATGTCTTATGCTCAGCAAAGTGACTTGAATATAATACATAATAAGCATTTATTGAATTGAATTGTTATCAAGTTGAAGTATATTATCACCTTTCAACCAAAATTAATTTCGAACGATTCAAAATTTCAAAGAGGAAAATCTACAAATACAGCATATTATTAAGTATTTAATTTATTTTTTAATCCAAAAGTATTTTATTATTCTATAGTTACATGTAGAGATGGTTGTCAAAATTTGTTTTTATAAGATTTCTAGTTCCAAATTTTTCTCCCTCCCCAAGACAGCAAGCAATTTGATATAGGTTATATATGTACACTCACATTAAACATATTTCTGCATTAATCAGGCTGTGGAAGAAGAATCAGAACAAAAGGGAAAAATATCAGAAAACAAAAATGTAGAAATAGTATGGTTCAATCTGTTTCTAGATTCTACAGGTTTGTTTGTTGTTTTTTTCTGAATTTGGAGAGCATTTTTCCATCATGAGTCCTTTGTAACTATCTTGGACCATTGTATTGCTTAGAAGAGTCAAGTCTATCATAGTTGATCAACACACAATGTTATTGATACTGTGTACAATGTTATCCTGTTAACTCTCTAATTTAAAAAAAAAAAAGTCAGGGGTCGCTAGATGGCAAAGTGGATAGGGCACCGGCCCTGGAGTCACGAGGACCTGAGTTCAAATCCGGCCTCAGACACTTAACACTTACTAGCTGTGTGACCCTGGGCAAGTCACTTAACCCCAATTGCCTCACACATATACACACACACACAAAGTCAAATGTGAAAAAAAAGTTCTACAACATTTCAAAGTTTTGCCATAAGTTCAACTTTTTTTTTTTTCAGGGCAATGAGGGTTAAATGACTTTCCCAGGTTCACACAGCTAGTAAGTATAAAGTGTCTAAGGCCAGATTTGAACTCAGGTCCTCCTGAATCCAGGGCCTGTGCTTTGTCTACTGTGCCATCTAGCTGCCACCCCCCCACCACCAATTCTTCATTCTTAATAGTTCATTATATAAGAAAGGTTATACCTTGAACAAGAGCAACAACAACAACAAAATAATTGAGCAGCAAATAGCTAGGATGACATCAAGTAGTTCTGCTTCTATGTATTTGAAGGAAAAAAGAGGAGAAAGAAATCATAAGGGAAGTAGCTCACAATGAAGAAAATTTATTCAGGAGCAGCAAATTAGATAGGGAGGAATCTGTAGGAAAGACAAGAAAACCCATCAGGAACCTAATAGAATTTGACAGAATCTTTAGACAGTTGATATGTAAAAATCTTTGGTGGGATAAATGAGATTGATTATAAAATATATATTTAGCAATAAGTTTAAATTTATGTGTAAGTGAATGCATTCAACCATAACTCCCCATATTTCATTTAGTTTGAAGGATAAATGTGGAGGGGGTGGACTGGGGGTGTGGGAGTCTGCTGAACCACTGATGTTGCTGAAAATACACCAAAATACACAAATAAATTAAATGCTTGGCTTGTGAATGGATTTTTGCTATAATTGTATTCTCTAAGCCTGGAGAATTTAGAGAGTTGTTATTGCTTTATAAAATCTCTCCTACCTGCAGATTACAGATTTCCTGAAAAAAAAAAAGAGGCTGATCTCATTTGAAATGTTTTTAGATTCTTTCTCAAATGACCTAAAGGATGCTAGTGCAATTCAGAAATCATATTCTTTTCAAAAACAAAACTGAAGGGGCAGCTAGGTGGAGCAGTGGATAGAACACTGGCCCTGGATTCAGGAGTACCTGAGTTCAAATCCAGCCTCAGACACTTGACACTTACTAGCTGTGTGACCCTGGGCAAGTCACTTAACCCCCATTGCCCCCCCCCCCCAAAAAAAACAAACAAAAAAACAAAAACTGGATATTTTTCTATCAGTATCATTAGTGAAAGGCAACAAAAGAAAGAACCTTTAATCATGCTCTTTTCTAGATAGTCACATTCAAAGCTTTTTGTATAAAATTACCTATGAAAATTTATTTTGCTTCTAACTTGATTTGATTTAAAAGCAAGTTCCACTGTCCAAATCTTTGCATTTCAGTTTTTGTGACTATAATAAAAAAAAAAAAGGAGGGGGTGGTGGAGAATTTTCTGGGCCCTATGATCCAAGAAGGCCTTGCAAACTTTGGTCCACATCATTCTAGCCATAGTAACTCAATTTTTGGGGGGGAGGGGGATGAGGCAATTGGGGTTCAATGACTTGCCCAGGGTCACACAGCTATTAATTTAGCATGTGTCTGAGGTCAGATTTGTACTCAGGTCCACTTGACTCCAGGGCTGGTGAGTGGTGCTCTACCCACTGCACCACCTAGCTCCCCATCCTAGTAACTCAATTTTGCTTGTAAGATATGCATTGGTAGGAATTAGATCATTAGTGATCTACCCTGCCTTTGGGCATGATTGCAAGACAAATGATTGCTCTTGTGTTAAGTTAACATTTGAAGTCCAGAGAGTAGAAGGGAATATTTCCCTGGGAAAACAAACAAAAACAGGAAAAAAACAGCAACAACAAAAAAACCCTGGCCTTTTTTTTTATTTGAGCTATATTTTATCAGTTATGCAAGACACTTTAGTACCTGCCAATATTTAGAATCATAGCATTTTAAAGATTCTATTTAAACTTCTATGTAGTGAAAGTACATTATTTTCTGTGTAAAAGCTATCTCAAAACCAAAAGTAAACTGTAGCTTCAGACAGATGATTGGATAGTGAGTCAACTCAATTTCAACTCATTCCATCCTACCCATGTTATATCTCTTGTACCAAGTACCTTACTCATCATTGCCAGAACTCTGCGGTCAAATCATTTTCTTCTTTTATGGTTAGAGCCAGCTATCAGTTCTGCAGAGGTTTCTCATGTCAGCATCTCCTTCATTATAAGGTAGGAGATGTCCTCAAAGTTTCTTGTGTGTCATGGTCCCTATCCCTGTGGCATTTAAAAAGTTCAAGCAATATAATCTCTGGGTAATTCATCATTTTATCAATAATGACACTGTGTTTATTAATAAAAAGTGGTTGGTTGCCCTAACAAATGCCAAAGACCCCTCATGGTCGTGAGCTCACAATTTATATGCTCTTGGAAGAAGGGGTTGTTCCAGAGAGTAGCAATCAACTTTGATTGGTTAACAATTAATGAGAAGAATGAATATTACAATGGCAGGTAGGCTATATTAAAATGAGGGTTTGAGGTTACATGACTTAGATCACCCAAGTTTTGGTCAAATATATTTATCAATCACCATATTACCTGTCTGAGAAAAGGGAGGATCCACATTTTTCCTGATCTGTCTGAGCAAACAAAACGAGTAGCAATGCACCCATAAGCCAAAACTTATCGTTTCTTTTACTGTCTTTTATTAGATCTCAGTTATCCTGGTTCAGCAAGTCTTTGTGTGTGTGTGTGTTGGGAGGGGGTAATGAGGGTTAAGTGACTTGCCCAGGGTCACACAGCTAGTGTGTCAAGTGACTGAGGCTGGATTTGAACTCAGATCCTCCTGAATCCAGGGCTGGTGTTTTATCTACTCAGCAAGTCTTTTGAGATAGATTTCCCATGCTGGCTGATTTCTGGATGAGGAAGTAGAAAAGGGGGAAAACCTTGGGCCTGATTCAATAGTTATTAATACAAGAGAGAAATAATTCTTTCTCTCATCCCTCACCTTTGGCAGTCTGGTGAAGTCTATGGACCCCTTCTCTTAATCATGTTTTTAAAGGCACAAAATAGGAGACATAGGATTAAAAGGGAAAACAATCTCACTGAAAGAGTTATGAAAATATTTGAAAAATTCACTGATCTACTGAAATCTATGCCCAGTCCCCTTCGAGGGTCTATAGAACCACAGGTTAAGAACCTCCTCGATCAGGGAATGAATAAGGACTGGGAAAGATGAAACCCAAATCCCTCTACTCTAATCATCTTGGCAGCTCTTATAAGTCTAGTGATGGAGCCAGCTGAAATTGTCAGCCAAAATGAGATTTTTAATTATCTGTGGAGTTCAATTATTTATGTTCTCCTGATGCCCTGTTAGCTTGGATAATCAAGAATTGGCAGGACATGCTGTCCCTGAATTACATATGCTCAAGTTACTTGCAGCCACCCAGGAGCCACAATCATTCTCTCCATCCTGCTATCCTGAAGGAACATTGGATTAGGATAGAGGATACCTGGCACTACTACTTACTAGCTCTGTGACATTAAGCAAGTTACTTTACTTCTCTTGGACTCAATTATTTCATCTGTCAAAAAGAGGTGGGGTTGTAGAAAAAATACCTCTAAGATCTATTGTAACACCCTTATGACTCCTTCCTTTCCCATCCATCTGGCCTAACCTTCCCCATTACCCCCATCGTTGACCCTTCAAGATGGTGCACGGTAAAATTTCCATTGCTAGGAGTGGAAATACTGACAGGAGAGGTTGGAAAGAAGGGTAAACTCCAAACAATGCTCCTATCTCCCTAATTAAATCCACCACTGGCTCCCCCAAGCCCCTGGAGCAACCTTCATTTACATCTAAACTCTTCACTCCTCAATTTAGAGTCCCTTTGCTCTTCTCTACTCGAGAGTTTCCTTCTCTGACCCAACTCCATTTACTTAACAAACATGGAAGGCATTAAGTCACATAGAAATTATAGGAGATAACTTCAGAATGGCTTTCCACTGAAATGTAAAAGAAGCTTCAGGCCCATCTTTACAAAGGTTCACCATGAACATCTATGCAATGATGGAAATAGCACAATACAAGAAAAAGAGCACTGACTCTAGAGTTAGAGGGCCTGAATTCAAATCCTGCCTCAGATACTTGCTACTTGTGTGACTTTGGACAAATTGCTCAACTTTCCTTGGCCTCAACTTGGCCTAGATGGCATTTGTAGTCCCTTCTTGCTCTTGGCTTTATAAATTAGTTTCCTTAGAAGAATCATTTGAGGTAGATAGAGCAAATATTATCTCCATTTGATAGATGAGAAAACTGAAGAGAAATGACTTTTCCATGATTCTACAGCTCATCTGTATTTGGATATCTCCATTTGTTCTCTTGATGCAAGGTCAAGAACCCATGCTGACTGTCAGTAGGGAACTGGCTTCTTCTCCTTTTCTCCTCTCTTTACTTCTGTAGGGAGTAAGGGGAGCTGGGGAAATAGGTAGGCTGAGCTGTCAATCATACATGGAACCAAGGGACCTATTGAGCAAGGTCTACAACATGCTCACCCCTCCCTTTGAAGAGACAGAACTTCCTTAGCAGCTTCCTTCTTTTCAAAGCATCTTTCCTATTCTAAGCAATTCCCTCTTCATCTTCTCCTGGGTCATGAAAGCTTTTAAAAAACCAGGTGGCAAAGGGCCAATGACAAGCAAATAGAAAATGAAAGTATTGTCTTGCTGTCCTTGCTACAGGAGATTTTTTTCTCTGAATCCTGAATTCATTGTCAGGTATAAAACGATTTGATACTACTCACCCACTTTTTCCAACTCCAATAAACACTTATTAAGCACCTACCATGTGTCAGGTGCTGTTCTAAGCACTGAGGGGTGGTGTGTGTGTGTGTGTGTGTGTGTGTGTGTGTGTGTGTGTGTGTACACATAATTAATACAAGAAAGACAGTCCCTGCCCTCAAGGAGCTTATAATCTAATGGGAAGAAGACTGGAGTAAAATGGAGCAGAAGGTACTCATTGTAGAAGCATCTTGTTTCAATATTTAAATTTCCTCTCATTTGAGGTACCATATTCAGAAGTCAAGGAACATTATCTATGGAGCTAGAGTTAAGGCCACAAAAGTGAGAAATTCACCCAACCTTTCTTTGGAGTCACACTGAGCTAAAAGACATCGGTTTTTAAAGACCTGCTACAGCATATGTCAGGATCAGATTGGGGGGAGCAGTACTCTGTTTCTTTCAGGAATTACAATTTTGGATTTGCTTTTGAAATGAAGCAGATTTCTCAAGTATGTGGTTGGAAGGTGTGTGGGGGGTGGGGTGGGGTGGGAGGTGTTATGTTGAGAAGTGGAGAAGTCAATGTTTGATTTGGCTGAAAAAAATCTAGTTTCATTTTTTAAAACATTTTTAAAACCTCAAATTCTGCTGTGGCTTATAGTCAAGTCCCTCCCTTGAAATATCTACATTTCAGCTTTAAGTATTATAATATAAATGAAGAACAATGATCCTGACACTATTATTAGAAGGAATCTTGAAAATAACATCTCAGATGCTCATGTCTGCAAAAAACATAATCAGCTTAAATAAAGTATTTTGGTCTACTCAGGGTCAGGATTTAACCATTCCTTTCCTGAACTATTGGAATAACTTCTGAATTGGTCACCCTACTTTGATGATTTCCCCCTCTCCATTATAGCTGACAAATTGATCAACTTAATGCAATGGTTTACTCATGCAACTTCCCTACTCAGGGAGCATCAGTAGCTCCCTATTGTCTTTAGATCAATAATAAACTCCTCTGTTTGTTGTCTCTTACAATCTGGATTGAGTTTGTCTTTCTAAGATCAGTGAATTGGCATTTATTAAGCACATAATATGTGCCAGATACAGTGCTTAATGGTGTGAATACATAGAATGGTTTAAAAAAAAAAGGAAAAAAAAAACCCTTACCCTCAAAAATCTTACATTCTAATTGGGAGAAAGAACACGTAAAGGTAAAAAGGGTGGAAAAGCAATGGAGCTGATGTGTGTTAGAGGAAAAAAGTACAAATAAAATTGAAAGTCTAAGGAAAATTATAGGCTATGGAAACTTTTAAGTGGAACAATTTATTAAGAGCTTTATAGTCCAAAGACAGGAGATCGTTTCTGATCCTCTGGTAACAAAGAGCCATTGTTGCTCTCTGAGGATGGGGGTGTCATTATAACAACTATGATTTAGAAACGTACCTTTGTCAGCTAAGTGGAGGATGGATTTGAATGGGGAGAGATTCAAGGCAGGGAGACTTATTAGATGGACATTGCAATAATCTAGAGAAAGAAGTAATGATGGCCTGAACTAGGTGGGGCCTGAATGAGTGGACTAAAGAGGACATATATAGGAGATGTTGTGAGGTTAGAAACATAAAGGATTGTCCATGTGGAGAAGTGAAAGTGAGGTATCAATGGTGACATCAAAGTTGCAAGGCTGGGTAACTGGGAGAATAGGGGTGTCCTCAATAGTAATAAGGAAGCTGAAAGAGATGAGGGCTTGGGAAGAAATCCATTCACCCATGTTTTGGACATACTAGGTCTGAGATACTTATAGCAGAGCTAGTTTGGAATGGCTAAAGTTGGTGATGTTGGACTGTAGCTCAAGAGCTGAATCTATTTATAGATCAGGCAATTCAGAGAAATTGTAATTGAATCCATGGAATTTGGTGAGATCGCCAAGTATAGTGGAGACACACACAGAGAAAGACAGAGATACAGAGAGAGATACAGAGACAGAAAGACAGAGGCAGAGACACAGAGAGAGCCAGATAGACACAGAAACATACAATGAAGCAAAGAGAGAGAAAGATAGATGGACAGAGACAGGGGAAGACAGAGACAGAGAGAGGAGAGAGAGAAAAAGACAGAGATAGAAAAATAGAGTATAGGGTCCAAAGCACAGCTTTAGGGAACATGCACAGTTAGTAGGCATGACACAGATGAACAACTAACAAAATAAACTAAGGAGTAGTCAGACACATAGGAGGAGACTATGAAGAGAGACATATCATAAACACAAACATACACACACAAAGGAAAGAGTATTAAGGAGAAGAGGTTGATTAATAGTGTCAATGGATGCTGAAGGTTCAACAAAGATGAAAACTGAAAAAGGGCTATATTAGATTTGACAATCAAAAAACCATTAGAGTCCAAACAAGTTGTGGTATATGGATATAATGGAATACTATTGTACTATAAGAAATGATGAGCAGTCAGATTTGAGAAAAACCTGGAAAGACTTAAGTGGACTGATGCTGAGTGAAGTGAGCAGAACGAAGAGAACATTGTATACAGTAACAGCAACATTCTGTGATGATAAACTGTGATAGACTTAGCTCTTCTCAGCAGGACAATGATCCAAGACAATTCCAAAAAAATTCATGATGGAAAATGTTCTCCACATCTAGAAAAAAGAACTGTGGATTTTGAATATAGGTTGAACCATACTGTTTCTACTTTTTTTGTTGCTGTTTGTTTTGGGGTTTTTTGTTTTGTTTTGTTTTTGAGGATTTTCCCTTTTGTTTTGATTCTTTTTTCACAACATGACTAATGCAGAAATATGTTTGTGATTGCACATATATAACGTTTTTCAGATTGCTTTCTGTCTTGGAGGGGGGAGGGAAGAGAGGGAAGAAGAAAAATTTGGAACTAAAAATCTTATGAAAACCAATGTTGAAAACTATCTTTACATGTAACTGGAAAATAATGAAATATTTTTATGATTTAAAAAAGACAATTAACTTAGGAGATAGAGTTGTGGCTGAATGATGAAGTCAAATGAAAATTACAATGGCTTTAGAATAGAGGAAGAAGAGAGGATGGCGAGATACCCATATAGATGCCTTTTTCTATAAGTTTTGCCTCAAAGGGAGGAGGATTAGAGGGTGATAGCTAATAGGGATGGTCAGATCCAAAAAAGGCATCAGGATAATTGTACATTAATAATGCACACTTTACAATCAAGACAAACTCGCATTCTTGTTTTTCTCACACCAATATTCTATCTCTCTTCTCCATGACGTTGCTCAGATGAGTCTCCCATGTCCAGAAGTCTCTCCCTTCTCATGATCACCTCTTTCAATCCCTAGTTTCCTTGAGATTTAAGCACAAGTGACATCCCCTACTTAAGGCTTTCCTAATGACACCAGCTACTGATGCCTCTGTGACAAAAATCATCTTATATCTATTTTGTATGTGATTAAATGTTTCCTCTGATAAGATGTAAGCTTCCAAAGGCTGGAAATTATTCATTCTAGTCTTTGTTTTACCACATTCTAGTATGGTGCCAAATACACAGAAGGCACTTATTAAATGCTTGTGGATTAATCAGTTTGTCACAAATACTTTCTAGCATGTATGGTACAAAGAAATAAATATTTATAGATGAAGTTTGGCTACACAATCACTTCCCTTTATGAGCTTCTGTATTGGTTACAATAGAATAAAACTCTTAAACTGTAGAAAACTTGAACATGCTGGAACTTATCCAGAGAAAGCAAGATATCTAGACATGTGTAGCTAGCATTATGAGAGATCCACTGATTTCTCCTTCCTCATGCCTCCTACTCCTGCAGGCACTTCTAGACAGGGACAAAAGTTGCACACTACTGTACCACAATACCTAAACATCCTAGAGTCTCCTCTAAAACTTCTCTCTAATTGATGTCAGCTTTATTCCTGCTTGCTTATCTCCACTCAATGAGCTTAGATTTGGTTGCTTACTTCAAAAAATAAAAGACAAACAAAAAATTCCAACAATTCCAGCATTTTTATATTAAATTATCATAATGTACACCACTCATTTCTTACAGGACAGCAGAATTTTATAGAAACCATACACCACAATTTGTTCAGCCATTCCCCAGTGATGAGGTCCCTGATCTTAGAAAGATACAGAAAGACTTGCATGAAATGATGAAGAGTGAAGTGAGCAGAACCAAGAGAATATTGCGTACGGTAACAGCAATATTGTTTCAAGAAAAGCTTTGAGTGACTAAGTCATTTAGACTATAATAAATGCACAAATTGAAAAGAAAGGACATATGATGAAAGATGCTATTTTCATCCAGAGAAAAAGTGATAAATAGAAGTATGCAAAGAATAACTTTATCACACACACACACGTGCGTGTGTGTGTGTGTGTGTGTGTGTGTGTGTGTGTGTGTGTGTGTGTGTGTGTGTAATAATAACTATCTCTGGGGTGGAGGGAAAGAAAAAAAGAAAAAAAACATAGTTATATATTTGGAGGAATAGCAATTTGCACATAGTAGAATTGTGACTGCACGTGCAATCATCATTTTATTGTACTGTTATGGAAATGCTTGTCTTGTTCTGTAAATTGAAAATAAAATATATTTTTTTTACAAATAATGGATACCACTCACTGTAATGTTTGCTATTCCTGAATCAATGGCCCATCCCAAATCAATTCTCCTCTTCTCAGTTATTGAGCTTACAGAGGGATCTTTCTCTCTCTCTCTCTCTCTCTCTCTCTCTCTCTCTCTCTCTCTCTCTCTCTCTCTCTCTCTCTGTCTCCATCTCTCTCTGTCTCCCTTTCTGTGTCTCTATATGTGAGTAAGGTTCAGTGTAATGTATCAATCAACCAATACATTTTTATTAAGTACATACTACATTCTGGGCACTATGCTAAGGATAGGAGACACAAAAGTGACAAAAGACAGTATCGTCAAAGAGCTTATTATGATCTAATGGAGGAGACATCATGTAAAAATATATACAGAGTGGGGCAGCTAGGTGGTGCAGTGGATAAAGCACTGGCCTTGGATTCAGGAGGACCTGAGTTCAAATCCGGCCTCAGACACTTGACACTTACTAGCTGTGTGACCCTGGGCAAGTCACTTAACCCCAATTGCCTCACCAATATATATATCTATATATCTATATAGATATATCTATAGATATAGATATATATACAGAGCAAGCTATATATAGAATAAATAGAAAGTAATTAATAGATGAAAGTCACTTGAATTAAGAAGGGTTGAGGAAGGCTTATAGATATGAACTACTCTACCTCTAATGAGTAGCAACTGTGGGACCATGAGCCTAAGCTTTTTCAGCTGTAATATGAAGATGCTGATATTTGAGTTAACTATCTTTAAGCATTGTAAATAAGATGTTTTGTAAATCTTAAAGAGCAGGGTCAATGTGAATAGTTTTAATAAAATCAGTAATAATGGAAAATTTCCATAATTCCTTAAAAGATATGCTTTGCTTTCACTGTTACCTGGGAGCCAAATTGTCTTCTTTTCTCTAATTTTAAAAGGTAAATTTAGATAATAGTTCTGCATTTCCTTCAAATCTTAGTTAAAAATCCCACTTTCTAAAAGAAGTCTTTCAAGGCCCCCTTAATGCTAGTGCCTTTCCTCTATTGATTATCTCCAATTTTTTGCTCCAACAATAGCATTTTTTATACATAGTTGATTGTATATTGCCTTTCCCATTAGACAGTGAGAGAAGAGATTGGTTTCTCTTAAGTTTTCTTTGTAACCCCTGCCCTTGGTACAGTATCTGACACCTAGTAGGCTCAATAAAAACATGTTGACTGGAATTGAATAAAATGGGAGCTGCTTTTCTGACTAGCAATTAAGTAAATATATAAAAGAAGTTGTATCTTTGCTTTTGCACAGCCTATGAGTCTGACAATAGAAATTATCAAAAGTTCAAAAGGATTGCTGTCTTCAAGGTTCTTTGGGGTGAAAGAATTTAAAATTAAATGCTAGAAAACTTTACTTTTAATGAACAGAAGCATTGGTGTGTTTTAAATTATCAAGGATTTAATCTAGTGGTGATTAAGACAGGCTGCAAAATACTAGTTATAAAGAAACAATCTTTTAGGGATGTAGGAATAATAATGACATTTATCATATAATTTGCAAATTTAAAGCACTTTTTAAGATACAACTAATTGAGCCTTTGGAAATGCCCCTGATTTCCTATGGACCTAATGAAGACTGAGTACCTTAAACTATTTAAGCAGGGCAACCCAAGAAATCTTCTCCAGAATTCCTACTCTGCTACTTCATCATGTTATAGATGTGATTCTAGGTTCTTAAATGCAGTTCAAGTTCTGGAGGTCCTATTGATCTGAAAAGCCTTCAAATATGAAATGGCATAGCAAGAGGCCACCTGGGACAGAACAACCATTGCAGATGGGAAAAGTACAAAAATATCTCCAATTGGAGCAAACACAACAATGATAGGAAGTGGAAAATGACTGCTACAAAATAATTTTCTAGGAAGGAAATAATTGAAAACTACATCACCAGTCCTTTGCTCCTAGTATTCCCGTACTTGTCTGGCACACTTATCCACTTCTTGATGTCCTGATCTAGGCAGCCTCCACCTTAGTAGCTAGAGTTAAGACATCAACTTTTGGAGTTAAACCCTTGAAAGTGTCCTAAATCAGGCATTCTTAACCTGGGGTCTTTAAACTTTTTTTTTTTTTAGTTTTTACATGTAAATATTTACTTCAATTAAATTATTTAAAATATTTTCATAAGTGTATTGCAATATAATTTGTCCATTTGTATCCTATAAATTATATTTTTTGTTGTTTAAAAAAAAACGTAATTCAAAGAAAGAGTCCATGGGTTTTGTGAGACTGTCAAAGTTATCCACAACACAAAGATGGTCAAAAACTCCTGTCTTGTAGGATAACTGTTTTCCAAGTCAGATAGAGACTTAAGAATAAGATCAATCCTGAGGTTGGAGAGGAAGGGAAGGAAACAGTTTTATAAAAGTGGAGCCTAAACGAGAAAACTGTGGAGCTCTGAAGAACACCTAAGTGAGGTAATGATTATAAATATTTAGCACAGGAGCAAATAGGCAGCAAAAAGAAAGAAGATATGTAATTATTCTAGTTTCATATATTGAAAAAAACAAGTGACTTTTAGTGTTTTCTTGTTCAACCACTATCTGACAGTTAAGGAAACAGAAAAGTTAAGGGACTAGCTCAATGTTAATGTCATAATGTGGCAAAGTCATAATTTCAACTTGGGTTCTCTGGCTCCAAATTCTACTACTCTATATTTCTCTTTTATTATTGCTGAGGACTCTTCCCCAACCCTTCTCCAAACAATAAAATAAGCATTTATCAAGTGATGGGTACTGTATGAGGCAAAAAGGGATGCAGGTTTAAAAAAGGAAGCAATCCCTATTGGCCTAGGGAGTCAGCCTAGAGCCTGAAGACAGTTTTAGAGAGGAAGACAGAGACCAAATGAGTAGCACCAAGAAAGGTAAAGATTAGGGCCAGTTATAATAGCAACACAATCTCTTTCTAAGAGTGTCCTAATGGGGAAATCAGGTCTTCTGCTTTCAGCATCATAGATTAAATTAACTCCTGATAGTATGAGAGGACAATAGCATTCATCATGGGCTGGGAAAAGGGAAAAAAATAAATTTCTCTAAAGGAGACAAATAACTCATGGTTATTTAATGGAATAACACACAATTTTATTTTAACTTTAAATGAAAATGGGTTAAATTTCCCTATAAAAAGAATGAAAGAAATAGATTTTTTCAAAATATCTACCAATTTCCTAAATACAAAGAAGATAAAAAGATATAGAAGCACACAAAGAATTTCAAAGATGGAATAAAAGATAGTTGTCATTATGATTACAGACAAGGAAAAAATAGTAGGAAAAAGACAAATAGGAAAAATACACTGTACAAAAAGCACAATAGATAATGATAATATAACTACATTAAATACATATGCCCCAAATAGTATAATGTCTAAGTTCCTGAAAGAAAATCATATTGCCCAAAGGCATTGATAAAAATTAATTAATATTAAAAAGTAATTCAATATAAAAGTAGTTAATATTACTCTCTGATAAATGGATAAATCAAACTGAAAGAAAATAGAGAGCTGAGTTGGAAAAATAAGATCTGACTGAACTATGGCAATTTATCAATAGAAAAATGAAAGAATAGACAAATTCCCATCATCCCAAAATACTTTTTCAAAAATGACCATATGGGAAGGCATAAAATTGTGATAAAAATATAAAGAAGTATATATAATAAATGCATTCTTTATAGAAAATAATGCAACAAAATTAATTGTGAATGAAGGAAATATGGGCAAAAGATAGCTCTAAATTAAGACTAGGTAAAGACTTCTTGAATAATTACTGGGTCAAGCAATAAATCATACAAGAAATAGTTACTATGTAGATCATGATAGTAATGAGTAAATATCATGTAATAATGAGTAAAGTAATAATAAACAGTTAAGCATCCCTCAGGAAAATTTTAATCTCTTAAAACTAATATGAATAAAATAGCAAAGAGAGGACTCATTAACTGAACATACAACTATATATATATATATATATATATATATATGTAAACAAAAAGTAACAATAAAAGGGAAAATATTTCTTGAAAATAAGAGGATAAATAGAAAGTTGAAAATAAAAAAATATAAAGTTTATAAACAAAGTAAATTTTTAAAAAGACTAAAACTTTTAGTTAAACTGAACAAGAAAAGGGGAATTAAAATTAAATTATCAAAATAAAAATCAACAGGTTATTGGAGCTTATTCAGAGAAAGGGGATAAAGAGAATCTTCATAAATTACTAAACAAAACCATAACAAAACTGAGAGTTCAAAGAAAATAGATAAGTATCTATAAAGTACCTATAAAAACAGAAAATATTCATATTTAAAAATATATACCAAATATATATATTTAGATATATATAGATATATTTAGACACACACATATAGATAGATAGATAGATAGATAGATAGATAGATAGATAGATAGATAGATAGATAGATAGATAGATAGATAGATATACCAAAGAAGTCAGTTTTGGAAAATGAAATCAAGGAAACTATAATTGTACAACATAAATATTTTTTAAAGGAAATATAAATTTTCCTATTGTGCAAACCAGATTGACACAAATCAAAGAAAGAAAACTATGGATGAATTTTATTGCTGAATATTTAAGTAAAAATGTTAAATAAAATCCTTTCCAAGAGAATATAGAAATACATAAATATATTTTACTGTGATTTAGTTGGATTCACATGAGAGATGAAAGGATGATTAGATATTAGGAAAATAATCATCATAATTAATGAGATAAGCAACATAACAAAAATGCAATTATTTCAATAGCAGCAGAAACAGCCTTTGGAATATTACTGTACTCATTTATGTTAAAATCTCTAACAAGCACAGACATGAAATGAGCTTTCTTTAATATGATCCAAAGCACATATATTAAATCAAGAACTAAAATTGCTTATAATGTAGAAATCCTAGAAGCTTTTGTAGTAGAATCAGGAGTAAATCAATTATGCTCCCCTCCTTTAACTTAATGTAGTTCCAGAAATGTTAGCTAATTATTAGCAACAAAACATTAGAACTAAATTAAAGATATAAACATCGGCAAAGTGGGGGGAAATGGAAATTACAACTTTACCTGTACCTGTACCAAAATAAGCAGACACTGGTTAAGATGTAATAATTTCAAGAAAGTAGTATGATATAAAAAAAAAATCCATCAAGATCATCAGCATTTCTATGCAGTGCTAACAAAATCCAAGAATAAATGCTAAAAAGAAATTTAAAAATCAAGTGCAAACACTATCTGAAAGCTAACTTAAAAAGAAACACAATGTTTACATAAACACAAATAGAAAACAATCTCTATAAAATAACATAAATTGAATTCTGTTTTACAATCTGGAAAAGCTGGAAAAAACCAACATACATTAATTTTGTTTTGCTAGTGCTTTTGATACAAAACAATTAGACACAAACATTTTTCAGTTAATGATCAAAAACCTTTATCCACTGGATAAAATGTAGAATAGCTCTAAATGTCTGTAGATATATGTAGAAATATGCTGATGAAATAGCTTTCCTCTTTACAAGAAGTCATTGGTGAATTTCACAGAGTAAGTGCACCAATGGCAATATGATGTTGGAGTCAGAGTACAGTATGTTTGGCTATGGCTGATCACTTGCATGTGAGTTTGGAAGAGTCTACCACAAATAGGGCCAAAGTAATCTGTTAGAACATTTGGGATGAAGATGGCTCTGGATTTTTACTCCTCATATTTCTTTTGTGCCACTGAGATTTTGTTTTGTTCATGGAGTATAACATTGTTTTTTTGTTTTTTGTTTTTTGTTTTTTTTATGCCAGCTCATGATGCTGGGCAGTCCTATGCTAGCATGGGTAGTGACTCACTTTTCAATTGAATTTAAGTGAAGCAGAGTTGCACAAAATTGTCAGCGTCTAAAATAGCAGTAGAAAATATAAAATACTTGGGAGTCCACTTGCCAAGACAAACCCATTAACTATATGAACGCAATTACAAAACACTTTTCATGCAAATAAAATCAGAACTATGCAATTGGAAAAATATCAATTGCTCATGGGTAAGCCAAGCTAATATAGTAAAAATGACAATTCTACCTAAATTAATTTACCTATTCAGTGCCATAC
The DNA here is from genome assembly GCF_019393635.1 of Dromiciops gliroides. Taxonomy (NCBI): domain Eukaryota; kingdom Metazoa; phylum Chordata; class Mammalia; order Microbiotheria; family Microbiotheriidae; genus Dromiciops; species Dromiciops gliroides. The sequence goes on along the minus strand of NC_057866.1, from coordinate 246,828,739 downwards.
CAATCAGACTACCAAAAAATTATTTTACAGAGTTAGAAAAAATAATAACAAAATTCATCTGGAAAAACAAATAGTCTAGAATATCAAGGGAACTAATGAAAAAAATGCACAGGAAGGTGGACTAGCCATACCAAATTTGAAGCTATACTATAAAGTGGCAGTCATCAAATCTATTTGGTACTTGCTAAGAAATAGAGTGGTGGGTCAATGGAATAGTTTAGGCATAGGAGACACAGTAGTAAATGACTTTAGTAATCTACTGTTTGATAAACCCAAAGACTCCAGCTTCTAGGATAGGAACTCAGTAGTTGACAAAAACTGCTGGGAAAACTGGAAGATAGTATGGCAGAAAGTAGGCATATACCAACACCTTATACCTTATACAAAAATATGGTCAAAATGGGTTCAAGATTTAGACATAAGAGGTGATACCATAGCTAAATTAGAAGAAGAAGGAATAGTCTACCTTTCAGATCTATGGAAAGGAAAACAGTTTATGACCAAAGAAGAGATAGAGAATATTATGAAATGCAAGATGGAAGACTTTGGTTACATTAAATTAAAAAGGATTTCTACAAACAGAAACAATGCAGACAAAATTAGAAGGGAGGCAGAAAGCTGGGAAACAATTTTTACAGCTAGCATTTCTGATAAAGGACTCATTTCTAAAATATATAGGGAACTAAGTCAAATTTATAAGAATGTAAGTCATTCCACAATTGAGAAATGGTCAAAGGATATGAACAGGCAGTTTTCTGATGAAGAAGTCAAAGCTATCAATTGCCATATGAAAAAATACTCTAGATCACTCTGGATCAGATAAATGCGAATTAAAACAACTATGAGGTACCACCTGACACCTATCAGATTAGCTAATATGACAAAAAGGTAAATAGTAAATGTTGGGGGCAGCTAGGTGGCGCAGTGGATAGAGCACTGGCCCTGGAGTCGGGAGTCAAATCCGGCCTCCGACACTTAACACTTACTAGCTGTGTGATCCTAGGCAAGTCACTTGACCCCAATTGCCTCACTAAAAAAAAAAAAAATTAAAATTCAGATTAAAAAAAGGGGGGGGCACCTAGGTGGTGCAGTGGATAGAGCACTGGCCCTGGAGTCAGGAGGACCCGAGTTCAAATCCAGCCTCAGACACTTAACACTTATTAGCTGTGTGACCCTGGACAAGTCACTTAACCCCAATTGCCTCACCAAAAAAAAACCCCCAAAAACAAATTAAAAAAAAGATTATAATAGTAAATGTTGGAGAAACTGTGAAAAAATTGGAACACTAATGCATTGTTGGTGGAGCTGTTAATTGTTTCAACTATTCTGGAGAGCAATTTGGAACTATGCCCAAAGGGCTATGGGACTGTTCATACCCCTTGATCCAGTGGTACCACTGCTAGATCTGTATCCCAAAGAGACCATAGAAAAGGGGAAAGGACCCACATGTACAAAAATATTTACAGCAGCTCTCTTTGTGGTGGCAAAGAATTGGAAATAGAAGGAATGCCCATCGATGTGGGAATGTCTAAACAAGTTATGGTACATGAATGTAATGGAATACTATTGTGCTGTAAGAAATTATGAACAGGAGGAGTTCTAAGAATCCTGGAATTTCTTACATGAACTGATGCTGACTGAGAGGAGCAGAACCAGGAGAACATTATACATAGTAACAGCAACATTGTTTGATGAACAATGAAGATAGACTTGGCTCTTCTCAACAGTGCAACAATCCAAAACTGTTTCAAAGAACTCATGATAGAAAATGTTCTCAACAACCAGAAAAAAAAAAAAGAACTGTGGATTATGAATGCAGATTGAACCATACTATTTCTACTTTTGGACTGTTTTTTTCCTTCTTTTTTTTGAGTTTTTTCCCTTGTGCTCTCATTCTTCTTTCACAAGATGACTAATATAGAAAAATGTTTAATATGATTGTACATATACAGCCTGTATCAGACTGCTTTCTGTCTTGGGGAAGAGGCAGGGAAGGGAGGGTAGAAGAAAAAAAATTGGAACTAAAAATCCTGTGAAAACAAATGTTGAAAACTATCCTTATATGTAACTGCAAAATAATAAAATACTATTTAAAATTGTCAACCTTGCTCCCTGTTCCTCAGTCATCAAAGTCCAGCAGCAAGACAAAAATCAATACAACTAGTAATGGCCCAGGATATGACGGATGACCTTGGTGTCTTCAATGTTTGACCAAGCTCTGAGAACTTTACAATACTTGCTTCACCCATCTTCTGGGCACTGGAACAAATTGTTTTCACCCAAAAATTTCCCCAGGGGAAGTCTTCACTTGCTCAGAGTAGAAATTCCCCAAATTCACTGACAGGTTTGAGGCCTGTCAGTTACCCTCAACCTGGTTTAGCCCATATCCTGAGACTGTTTTACTGGGCCATGGCCACTGCATATTATATAGCTTCTTGGAACCACAGGTGAGAATTAGATGACAGATAGACACCACAAGTGGATGAGTGGCCCTACAAATGATTAAACAATGCCTTACACTAGAGGTACTAGGCCTCCTTGAACATCCATACAGAATAACGGTAAAACCATTATCAAGGCAAGAATTATTAGATGATAATATGTAGCTGATGCCACATCTCACACATTGGATAAATAGATTAAAAACTAGGAAGAAAGTTAGATGTGGCATTATAGTATGAAAAATATTAGCTCCTTGAAATTAAAAAGAATTAAGTACATCTTTACTCACACATCAAAGAATCGAAGTACTTTATGTACATATAATTCAAACTAAAGAATGTGTTTCAATTAGTTTTATATTTGGAGTGAAAGCAAGTGTTTGGACTTAAATTATTTGAATGATTGGTTCAGTCCTCCAACTCAATGACAAATGGATTCAAGCTAAGTCAGAGAACATATGGAATTTTTTACTCTTCCGAGAAAAAATATTCCTTAATGATTAGAGACAGATGACAAAGTGAAAAGGTCTGTGGACTTATATATCCTGATTTCACTTATGGTCTACTTATCCCATTCTGCATAAGTTGATGTGAATCTTCTCTTTTCTTTGTATATATCACAGTCAAACCATGCAATTGTTTGCCAATACATTCGGTTGTCAATATTTTTTCACCTATTTCCCAATTGATGAGTACAACTTTGCTTCTGCCAAATCTACTAATCTGAATCTCAGTCTTCTCATATATAAAAGCGGAATCTTTTATTAAAATTCTATTTCAATAGTTGTATAAAGTTAACTCTAGGCACTAGTGAGCTGCAGCATATTACAAACAAGAAATAATAAAATAAAATCATTTAAAGGAGGTCATGTGGTAAAAGTAAGGGTTACCTGATGGTATAGAACAATTCCAGAAAATCTCTCAAAATGTGGAGCAGACCCCCTAAAAAATCCTATGGACAGTAGTCACACATCAAAATGAATGTATGTGAGTTACCATCTGTATTATATTTGTGTTACAATACATTAGAAGATCTATATCATCATCAGTAAGACCATGGATATATTTTAATTCTGGAGCATTAGAGTACTCAACTCAGAGGATTCAGGAGTCTATTGTGAGACCGAAAAGAGGTGGTATATATAAAGTACTTTGTAAACTTTAAATCTATACAATGCCACTTAAAGTCCTATGTAAATTTAAGTTATTAAAATAATTTAAGAAAACAAAATAACAAAAATAAACAATAGGAGAAAATAATTAGAGAGATTTGGTGGTGGTGGTTTGATCCTCCTCATATAATAAAAATTATATCACTATATAAATGAACTTAGTGATTATGCTACACCAATCAAATTATCGGAGGGATAACTTTCTCGAACCATACAAAAGAATAAAATTTATTTAGAAAACAAAAAGGTTTGGAATCTCAAGGGAAATAATATGAAAAAAGTCCTTGTGATGTGGCCACAGTATTACTAGATTTCAAATAATCAGAAAACAGTAGCCATCAAAACTATTTAATATTGGTTTAGAAATAAAGCAGAGGGGCAGCTAGGTGGCGCAGTGGATAGAGCACCGGCCCTGGAGTCAGGAGTACCTGAGTTCAAATCCGGCCTCAGACGCTTAACACTTACTAGCTGTGTGACCCTGGGCAAGTCACTTAACCCCAATTGCCTCACTAAAAAACCAAAAAAAAAAAAAAAGAAAGAAAGAAAGAAAGAAAGAAAGAAAGCAGAAAAGTGTGTCAGTGGAAGAGATTAGAGAAGCAAAACCCAGAATCAACTAAAAATGGTAGTCCTGTGTTTGATAAGCCTAAGGTCATCAATTCCTGTGGAGATTACTTCATCTTTGTACTGCTGGGAAAACCTAAAAGTCAGTTAGAAGAAATTGTTTGTATCAGCATCATCATGAGTAGTTGTGATTGAACAGTACTAGATATCAAGTTGGAATTGTGCAAAAAAATATGATTAAATTGGCCCTTTGACCCTGAGATCCCACTACTAAGCCTATACCACATGGAAATTCAAAACAGACTCTAAGGTCTAATAGATATCAAACTACATATACATAGCAGTATTCTCCATGGAGGCAGAGACTTGAAAAAAAGAAGCAGCTTAGCACTTTGCGAATGAAACTGAAACTATGGCAAATGAGTGTAATTGAATATTATTTATTCAGAAAAAAATTATGGCTACATTGATTCAAATAAAATATAATATGAGTTGTAGAGACTGATGTGGAGTAAAATGAGTCAAACCAAGGGAAGAATCACCATAATGACTAAAGTGACATAAATTAATATATCTTTAATAGGAAATCAAGTTCAGGATAGTTGAAAAATGAATATCTGGAAAGGAAACATACCTCCTTATCATAGCAAAGAAGTGGGAGGCTACAAAGATAGCATATTGCAAATTAGATGTGGTCACTATATTTCATGTTTCTGTTTCATGATCTTCCTTGGTCATGAGGAATCTGGGAGTTTGAAATGACTGAAATGCATTTGTTTTTTAAAGGATAATATGATTGATATAAAATGAAGAAAGCAGAAAACAAAGAAAACAAACAATACCCACAAAAATGCACAGAAATTCAGTTTAGAGGCAAAGACCAGTCTTGGTTCCAGAAGTTGAATTGATAAAACACACTTCCTTCCTCTCATTAAAGAGGTGGTGAGCTACACACATGAGATGTGACATGAGTTATCATTTGTGGTTTAAATGAACGTTTGTTTTCTTCACCTGTTTTTCTTTGTGTCAAGGGAAGATACTGTAGAGTGTGGTAAAGAGAAGTTACAATGGTCCAAAAAACTAAATAAATGTATAAAGCATTTTTAAATCACTGTGGCATACACTGCAAATTATATAAATTAATGAAACTTTTTTTTTAATGCAGTAGTGCTATTTTATAGTCACTATAACTCCCTGATACTCTAGGCCTACCCAGGATATAAGAACATCTGTCCTGCCATTATCTATACACATCCACACACATATACACTAAGTAGATCATTACTATTGGGGAATTTTCTACTTCAGATTTCAAACAGCTCCAAAAGCATGAATGTCTAATGTGTTTTTCATTTAACTCATTATTTCTCCTCCTGCTGTGCAAACAAGGAATATAGAGTTCTAAATGCTTGTGAAGTACTCAGGGATATATATATATACACACATATACCTGAAAATATCAGTTTTCAGTCTAAAATAACAAATTGTACAAATGTAACTGTTCTTTTAAGGACACTTAGGGGCCAGAGATGTGTGTGTGTGTGTGTGTGTGTGTGTGTGTGTGTGTGGTGAGGGGGGTGGGGTTGTGGAAGAAGAAGTCACATTAGACATGAGTGAAATGAAATTATCATTGAGATCCCTGAATATATTTTTGTATCATTATGCTGAATAGGATAATGGGACAAGATATCAAACTCATAAAATGTGTAGATGACTCCAAACAAATTCATGTGAAGTGTTACACAAAGACAGGATTAGTATTCAAACATTACCCCTAGTCTTTAGAGTGGTGAGGTCATAATGGGCTGCAAAGGGAGATAATGGTATTCTATTTGTTATGGGCCCAGAGCACCCCAGAAGTTCTCTGGGGCACATCAAAGAACCTTCTCCTTGAGAAACTAATCCAAAGGACAGACACACCTAGAGAGATAAGTGGAACTTGATCAGAACTGAGCTAGCTCAGGACCACCACCCTTCATTCTAGTCTCCCTCACCCCTGGGGAGATAAATTTGGGTGTGGCTGCTGCCTTTGTGTCCTGAGGAGATGACTTGAGAGATCTGCAGCCACCCCTCACCAACTCCTCCAGCCACCACCAGTGGGGGATGGTCCTCCCTCACTAAAGGAGCTTTCCACAGTCAGATGGTTACCCCCCATCGGTCCTCTATAAAAGTACCTGACTGTCTGCTGTTTGAGGAGATTGGTATCTCAGAGCAATGCTCTGTGCCATGCCTTTCTCCCTATGAGAAGTCAAAGGATTTCTCTCTTGGTTTCCCTTCCCCTCTCCCTAAATAAACTACTATCTTATTCTAATTGCTTTTGTGTGCAAGATGGTATGATTCTTTAAAGAGGAATTCCTATGGACCCCAAACCCCTAACCCCTACCCCAAACCCCCTACCCTATTTTCCCCATATCATATTCTCTAAATACTTAAAAAAAAAAAGACAGTCTCATTGTCAGAAATGGTTCTAAAGAAGTAGATTATATCTTAATTTCCCTCACATTTCTGTGGAATGAGTGAAATTCAAGGGATAAAACAAGGAATTGCATTTGGAAAAAGAGGCTAGAACCCCAGGTTGACTGGGAAACTCTCCATTAAAAAAAAAACAAACAACTTTCAGATGGCTAGAAAATTTGGATTAAGTTGAGAATCATATTTTGGCCCATTGCTGAAAGCCCTCTTTTCTAATTCTGTGACAACCTATAATCTCTTTCCTAAATAGACTAGGAAGAAAGAAAATGAAACAGATGATTTGCAAAGTGATCAACAAGTGTTTATGTTTAGGTTGGAGTTTCCTTCGAAAATTCAACCCCATTTGAAGGTTCAGTTACTACCCTGATAAAAATTCATAGCACCGGGGCAGCTAGGTGGCACAGTGGATAGAGCACCGGCCCTGGAGTCAGGAGTACCTGAGTTCAAATCCGGCCTCAGACACTTAACATTTACTGACTGTGTGACCCTGGGCAAGTCACTTAACCCCAATTGCTTCACTTAAAAAAAAATTCATAGCACCAATAGTTCAGATCCATGCTTCATCAACTACTATAGTAAGGGTCTTAAGACTGGAACAATCTCAATTCCTCTCCTCTTTCTCTTTGCTGTCTGTGTTTTTTGTGATTCTGGTGGTCTCTTGGCCTCCATCCATGTAAGTCAGATTTCAGTGCTGTAGGTCCATGGAAATCAACAAAGAACTACAACATCATAATGGCTCTCTAAGCTTAACTCTGAAACATCTGAACATTTAGCCAGTCAGGGACTCATTTTTTTCCCCCTAGCCAATGGCTTACACTTCTCACAGACGTCATATCCATATGCACCCTTGTGTGTGTCTCTTTCTCTTATTAATCACTGTCCAGATTGATTTTGCTTTCAAAAAAGGCATGTACCCTAGAGCTTTTCATCTTTTTAGTACATGGGAAGGACAAATGATTGCCTCTCTCCCCTCAGAATGGCTCAAATTTTCATGGAATAAATTTTTTCCATAAGTGCTTATGGTACTCATTTTGGCTAATATACTGATTCTAGGAGTACTTCAGCTTAGCTGGGTAGTAGCCATCTTTTATTAAGAATCTAGAAATTTCTAGTTTGTTATTATTGAATTGCTAGGCTTGGTGAAGTGAAAGACAACCAATAATTGTTAGAAAAAAAAAGGAGAAATAAGCTTCCGGTTATCTCCCAACTAAACAATTGTCTTGCATTCATTGCCTCCTATTTATCTGTATATGTACTGTATTATTACATTCCCCCCCCCCATCTGCCAAAGTGGAATATTTCGGTTTTTGTCTTTGTAAATCCAACTTCCTACATATTGCCTGATGCAGGGATGCAAGACAGTAGTTATTGATGATTCGATATCAGTATGAATAGAGGTCTGCAGTGTGTGGCACTATGAGCTGTGACACATTTTTACCAATGATGTGGCCAACCCAACATGTAAAGGCATAGACAAAATGCTCACCAAATTCTCAGGTGATATAAAACATGGAGGAATAGCTAATACTGGATGATAGCCCATATCCCAAAGGATCCTGACAGGCTAAAATATTGAGTGGAATCTAATAAGATGAAATTCAGCGGTGATAAATGTAAAGTTATAAACTCTGGTACAAAAATAGTCTCCTGAAGGAAACTGATAAGCTATGGAGTGTCCAGAGGAGGGCCACCAGGGTCACAAAAGGACTAAAGTCTATAACATCGGTATTAGTGGAAGGGTGTGGGTATGCTTAGCATGGAGTAAAGAATACTAGGGTAACATGAGAGCAGTCTTTATTTGTAGGCTGTCAAGTGAAGCCAAGATTAGACTTGTTTTGCTTGGGCCCAGAGGGCAGAATTAGGATTTATAAGTGGAAGTTATAAATAAAGAGTCCAGTTTATTCTTGGTATTAGGAAACTCTTCCTAACCATTAAAACTGTCCTAAAGAGAAATGGGGTACATCAGGAAGTGATAGGTTCCTTCTCCTTCAAGATCTTCAAGCAGAAACTGAACTATCACTTACTGGTAATATTGTGGTAAGGCTTCCTTTTGTTTATACTTTGGACTAAATGGCTGCTAAATTGCCATCCAGATGATAAATTCTGTGTGATAGGTGCTTGATAAATGTTTGTTGAATTGATCCAACTACAGTGGGGGCAGTGGGGAAGGAGGAGGAAAACTCTGGGAAAATGGCTAACCACAAGGGGAGGAACAAGTTTTCCCAGTCTGCTCTTCTGCATGACTGAAAGTGATCGTTTAATTTTCAAGGAAATGATTAACAGTTATGTGGTGGCATGATATGCATAGATAACTATGGTGTAATAATTTATGTAACTTTGTGCTGTGCAAAAAAATTTAAAAAAAATAAAAAGGAAGTCTGTAAAAGTAAAACTGTGAATAAAATTATCTTCCCTGAAGTAGACTTTATCTGAAAGTAGTTATGCTATATTTTTGTCTATCTAGTAACTTGTATATTTTATTTGAGATTATTACTGTTCTTTTGTTAATAAAGCATGGATTGCATCCTTATAGAAAATAAAGCACAATTTTACACTAAATTATTAGTGTATGCAAAAGAGATCAATTGACCATTCACACAATCCCCTCAGTTCTATCCCTCAATCATCAAATCTGACATGACGACATAATGATCATAAAGCCAGTTGTCATTACCTATTCACAAAAGCAAGCTAGCGATCTATACTGTTCACCTTTCTCTTCCTCTCCTTTTTTTTTAATGTGAAGAAAGAAGGTTAAATTTATTTATTTAATTTAATTTTTTTTTTTTGCAGGGCCATGGGGGTTAAGTGACTTGCCCAGGGTCACACAGCTAGTAAGTATAAAGTGTCTGAGGCCGGATTTGAACTCAGGTACTCCTGAATCCAGGGCCAGTGCTTTATCCACTGTGCCACCTAACTGCCCCCTCTTCCTCTCCTTCTTCACGGCACATTCTCTCCATCACCATTGCTTGCTAGCATACCTCCTTATCCTATATAATATTGGCTGATTATAATACTTAAAGGAACCTAGAGTGCAACCCATCAACACCTGCCTATCCTTTGCAAGTCTTCTCCATGCCCTTCCATAAATTTGCCATAGGGATACTGTTCTTACTTTGACCAGACATCAGAAGAATATTAGTAGAGCACATAAAACTGTCAACACCAAACTTCCTTGTGTTTGCAATGTGGCCACTTCATCTCATTTTTTTGTTCAAATATTTTAAATAATTTATTTAATGAAATTACATATTAAGTTGATTCTAACACATTAAGAGCTATAATGTTAGGCATGTACTAGACACTATTGTCTTTAACAGTTTAAAAATTATAGTTTTTGAAGTTCCTTTCCATTTTTCTTCTGCTTGTTTTCTTCCTTCCATCTTTTATACTTAAATGTCTTCAAAATGACTTTCCTTAGAAGGCTCCATCACCAAAACTTTCTTTATTTTTATTTTTTTAGCTGTCCCCAAAAAGCTTTCTTTAAACTGGTTTAATCCTCTATTGCTTCTGTCGAACATGAATGTCATTATTGCTCACAATCATCCTTTTTTGTAAAATTTCACAAAATTTTATACTCTAAATTTGTATTGCTCTTGATTGCAATATCTCTAAAGTTTCCTAACTAAGTCACATTTTGGTCTCTTGGTGATGGCAAATGATTTAACCAAGTTAAACTTCTGCATGAAAATATTCTAATGTTACATATATTCTTTTGCATATGTGTGCTATTTTTAATCAATCACATTTAAATAGAATTGAATAGAGCTGTTTTAATTACATTTAATTTTTTCCATTTATATTCTTTTTTTCTAGATCTGGGCTAATTTTAATTCTTTATTCAAGTTGGTAGTTTGAATGTACACCAATAACTGACTCAAGAATGACTCCCATATATACAGTCATTTCCTATATATTAAAATATAATCTATATTTTGGATGATACTTTGTGCTCACCATATCCAGTGCATTTTGATTCTCTTATCAAAGAACTTATTAATTATATACAGATATGAACCCTATAACCCATAAGACTCTGGCCTTTTTCACTCCTAATTCCTGATCTATATTGTATAACTTATTTCTTTCCATCTTTTTTTTTCTATTCATCCTTTTAAACAGAAGTCAGTGAGTATCAAAATACGTATTGATTTAATTTGGAGGGTTTTAAGTCTTTGCAGAATTTCTCCAATATTTCACCTTCTGTAACAGATGTGGGCAAATAAAAATTCAATCACTTTCATGGTTGTCTTTTTTGAAAATATTTTTCTTTAGCCCTGGATGCAAAGGTGACCAAAAGTCCCATTAAATGATGTTTCCTGGGGCTGCTAGGTGTCACAGTGGATAGAATACTGGCCCTGGAGTCAGGAGGAGCTAAATTCAAATCCAGTCTCAGACATTTACTTTCTATGTCACACTGCACAAATCAGTTAACCCCAATTGCCCCCAAAACAAACCAATGGAACAAAATAAATCTTGTTTCCTGTTACTTTTTTTTTGGACACACGATAACCATGCCAATTCCTTTAGTTCTTTCTTCAAGAAGAACCTTATGATCCAGCTTAATAAAAACTCCCTTCTTTTGACAGCTAGACTGTGTAATGCATAAAGCCCAACTTAAGAGTCAGAAAGACCCCGAGTTCAAATCCTACCTCATATACTTAATAGCTATGGTACTCTGAGGAAGTCACTTAACTAGGCTTCAGTTCCCAACTATAAAATGTGGATAATAGTATCATATCTGACAGGGTCATTACCAGGCTTAAATGAGAAAAACATATAAAGCACTTGGCAAAGTAACATGGTCCTAAGGAAAGTAAGTTACGTGTAAAATGGACTAGAGTGGAGAGAGGCAAGGAGACCACATAAAAGTCTATTGCAATAATCTAGGTGTGTGGGGGCAGCTAGGTGGCACAGTAGATAGAGCACAGGCCCTGGAGTCAGGAGGACCTGAGTTCAAATCCAACCTCAGACACTTAACACTTACTAACTGTGTGACCCTAGTCAAGTCACTTAATCCCAATTGCCTCACCAAAATAATAAATAAATAAATAATCTAGGTGTGTGAATGGAGAGAAGGAATAAGGTTGGGTTAATTTTTGCCTTGGTATCTCTGTATTCAGCATTGTACGTACTTCTTAAATGCCTAAGTGAAATGAATTGAACTGAAATGCGAAGTATCTGGTTCCTTTACCCTTACCCTGCACCACTGGCAGGAGAGGCTGGGCTCAGCCTTTAGTTCTCCAGGCTATATGAAATTTGCTTGTTGTCAGTCAATAAAATATTTATTAAGTATCTACTATGTGCCCAGGCACTGTGCTAAATGTTGGGGATACAAAGAGAAGCAAATAGTCCCTGCCCTCAAGGAGCTCCCAATCTAATGGGGAAGACAACATGAAACAAACAACTCTCTACAAATAAGCTGCATGCAAGATAAATGGGGGGGGGGTGGTGAATAGAGGAAAGACATTAGAATTAAGAGGATTGGGAAAGGTTTGTGGTAAAAGATGGGATTTTAGGTAGAATTTGGAGGAAACAAGGAAGCAAAGAGGCAGAGATGAGGACGGTGAATATTCCAGGCATGGGAGTCAACCAGTAAAGATAAACAGAATCAGGAAATGGGGTGTCTTTTTCAAGAATGATAAGGATGTTAGTGTCATTAGATTATATTGCATGGAGACAGCGGGGAGGTAAGGGGTAAGAAGACTGGAAAAGTAGAGAAGGGAGGTTATAAAAGGCAGTGAATGTCAGATGATTTTATATTTGATCCTGAAAGGTGATAGGGAGCCACTGGAATTTATTGAGTAGGGACCGGGGAGGTGGATATAGGAAAATGAGCTAGATTTAAGTTGATTGTGGTTCTAGGAACACAACTATAGTTGAAATATTACAGAAGCTATGTGTTTGGGGTTATTTTTGGAATTCATATTTGAAAACTAGAAAAGTCATAACTTGATATGATAGATAGAAAGCCAACCACAGGCAGGATGACCTGGTTTCAAGTCTGAACTGTGACCAATACTGACTGTGTGACCCTGGACCAGTAACTTAACCTCTCAGTGCTCCAGACAACTCTTGCAAACTTGTAAGTTGAGGAAAAGTTGTGAATCCACATTGGTTCATGAAGTTTCTTTACTGGGGGACCCTTACATCAATGAAATCATAGGTACATCACAATTTGAGACCAAAAGATATTTATGAAACTAATGGAATATGTGGTATAGTAGACAGGACTTTCAATGAGAACCTGTTACAATCCCATTTCTTCTGTTTATTGTTTATGGGAGCTTGAGGAAGCCCATGAACTTTATACCAGTAAAATATAAGCAATGACAGAAAGCTAGGAGACCAGATTTTGTCCACCACAGCATATCCAAATCATGAATAGTTAAGCTTGTCTTTGAGTTTTAGTTTTTAATATTGCCTCAAAGCAGACACTGGACACCCCAGTATTCTTTGCCTTGCTGGGAAAGATAAATTTATTGCTTTGCTAATGCCCTTTTTGTAGCAGGGGGTTCAGGACAGGTTTTTAATTAAAAAAATAATTAATATATCTCTATAGTAACTTCATCCCTTTCCTTTGACCTTTTATATGCTACTTAGGAAAAGCCAGTAGTAGTAGAACTTAGTTATGGCATGCTTCTTACCTGCACGACACTGTAATAATAAATCTATGAGGGTGTATAGAGGTAGAGAGATATAAAGAATTATAAAATATGGTGCCTGCCCTTAAAGAATTTATCATCCAAAGAAACGTTTACAAAAATCCCTCTCCCTATAGAAAAGGAGTAAGGTAACACTGATCTTTCATACAGCATTGCTTCATTACCTAGTCATCTAAGATAACTAAGCAACAAGATACAAAGTTATTTCCTTTGACTAGATACTTTATTTTAGCAAAGTTTTAAAGTAAGATCTTATTTTGGGTGAGATTTGTTTCATTTTCAAACATGTATTTAATTAGAAAATGTTTTAAATATTTAAACAATTTGTTTAGAGTTGTTATAGTGAAAAAATGGTTCTAGGATAATTTTGATGACTCATTGAACTCAAAATGTATAGTTTGCTCAAGCCAGGCAACAAGTCTATCCAGGGGTGTGGGTTCTTGATGAAGAATTTAAACATATCGGAGCAGCTAGGTGGCGCAGTGGATAGAGCACTGGCCCTGGAGTCAGGAGTACCTGAGTTCAAATCCGACCTCAGACACTTAACACTTACTAGCTGTGTGACCCTGGGCAAGTCACTTAACCCCAATTGTCTCACTAAAAAAAAAAAAAGAATTTAAACATGTCTTTAATAAAATGACCCTGTATTGGAATAAAGCACCTACAGTGGAACCTCAGGCCATAAGCTATAACAAGTCATTTTTTTTTTCTTACTTTACAACAGGCCCTCAAACTGGAGAGTTAAATAAAACAAAGAATATCCAAGATCATTCTGTCCCCACAGGTATGAGTGCTCTAAAACTCTAAGTTGGGACGAAGTGTCATCTTTTTTTAGTTGTACAATCTCTTGGGGGGGCATTGCTGAACAGTGAGGAAAAAAAGTAAGTAAAACTGAAAACAGAAGTGAGGACTTCAGGTGGTAACAGTAGTAGTAGATTACTGTTGGGAAAAGAGTTTGCACCAATAAAGTTGCAAGGGTAAGCTAGAACTACATTGGTGTGTAATGGGGGCGAGGTATAGTGCTGAGAAAACCCCAACCTTTCCAACTGAATCCTCTCTAGAGCTCTTTGAGGTTAGGGAGAGAGGTGAGGCATTTGAAGGGGAGAATGAAATCTCTCAGTGGGTTCAAATGTAAGTTCTTGCTATGATGTTTACTATATAAATAAGTTATGTTTCATGTTTGATACTTTGTAAAACTAAGTGCTTATAAGGGGAGTTGATTGATGTTTCTATTGGCAAACAAACCAAGCTAGTGGTAGGTCTACAAAATAACTGTTCCTTTGTATTAGAAGGGATCCTCTAACACTAAGGTTACATGGTCTTATTACAAAATATATAAATGGGATAGAACACCGGCGCTGGAGTCAGGAGTACCTGAGTTCAAATCCAGCCTCAGACACTTAACACTTACTAGCTGTGTGACCCTGAGCAAGTCACTTAACCCCAGTTGCCTCACTAAAATTAAAAAACAAAAACAAAATATATAAATAGATAGCTATAAAATGCAATCTTATTACTGAGTTTACAAATTCAAATTTTAATTGTCTAGGTACAAAATTACATTGGAAGCAATTTTGAAGATTTTTAGGATAAGATAATTAAAATACAGTAAAATCTCAACTGTCTGGCAAGCTGATCTCCTACATTCACTTGTCCTTCATAGGTACAATAAAATGGGTATTCACCCCACCTTAGCTAAGGCACTATAATATCCTGAAATATCTTTGGACTGACCAACAAAAGATAAAATTGTGCTCTTGTATTATTTTTGTGGTATTTTCAAACATGCTAAAAATCTTTGAAATGTGATTATCTACATGGATTATATATGTATCTTTGCATGTACATGTGTATGTAAGGATCTGAATAATAAGACATCTTGACATACTTAAAATTAAATTTTACTGACTATAAAACCCTTATATAAACACAGAAAACCTTAACTTGAAACTCCTAAAAAAGTTTGCTCACCTGACTGTAATCCTTCACACATTTAGTCCCCCAAAATAAATAAATATATATATGCATATATATATATATATATATATATATATACATGTATACACATATATGTGTGTGTCTGTGTATAAATAAATAAAACATTTTAATTCTTTAACTGTAGACAGACACAGGAAGAAATGTTGCATCTGTCAATTTAAATTAGATTTCCCAAGGGAGTAAGAACTGTACCTGTTGGTGATTTATTAGATAAGGGGAATTTCAGGATGAGGCAATTCCCACCACCAATGCAGGCTTGACACCTTCTCCTGCAAAGTATAATATTAGGGAGTTCCCCAGAACACACTCTGAGCTTAAATGTTTTGTTCAAAGGCTCACAGAAAGTAATCGTTATAGGCACATTGGCATGGTGGATAGAGAGAGTCTTCTAAGGATCACCTAAAATGAAACTAAATTTGATTTAATTTATAGTAGAAACATTAAAATTCACTCCTTAATAGAGTAATAGTTAACAATATGTGGTATATCTGTCAACTCCACATCACTTCTTAACATTTCCCACTTACAATGTCTATTTTAAGTATACACACACACATACACACACATATAAATGCCTAGGCAGTCTAGTTATATGGTACTTTGTTCATACACAATCGTGGAATGTTTTAGATGCAGAGAGTAATTTAAGGGATAAGCTAGCCCAAAGCTCTTTATTTTATAAGATGTTAAAACTGAGGCCTCTAGAGATGTAAAACCATTTGCCCTAAGGCATATATAAATCTGGAGCTAAGCAAGGACTACACTTAAGTTCTTCTGATCCCCCATGCAGCTATTTCATCATGCTGTAATAGTCATAAAATTCAACACAATTTCAAATGCTGCAATTTTACATATGATGATCAAAATAGAACAGTTGGTATTCCCATTGGAGCATAAACTCTAGGAAAGGCCATGCCTAATATTATGGCCAAGGCGAGGCAGGACTCAGCTAGCTGGGCATTGCTACTGCTCTTCCATAATGAATAACAACTTCTGCAGTAAGATATGTTTTGATTATCACAGGATTAAAAATATAGAAATGAAAGGGACCTTGGTGATCACCTCCACCCCCCCCCACAGGTTTTTCATTTGTTTGTTTTTTACAGATGAAGAAACTGAGGCTCAGAGACATTAGGTGGCTTGCCCAAAGTCACATAGTAAGTAACAGAGCCAAATTCTTTTTTTTCCTTTTTTTCCTTTATTCTTTTTCCTCTTTTTCCTCTTTTTCTTTCCTTCTTTCTTTCTTTCTTTCTTTCTTTCTTTCTTTCTTTCTTTCTTTCTTTCTTTCTTTCTTTCTGGTGGGGCAATGAGGATTAAGGTATTTGGCCAGGGTCACAAAACTAGCTTCAAGTGTCTGAGGTTGGATTTGAACTCAGGTCCTCCTGAATCCATGACTGGTGCTTTATCCACGGCACCACCTAGCTGCCCTCCCACAGCCAAATTCTAACCAAGGGTCTTTGACTCTAAATATAGGTAGATTCCCATTGAACTACTCTAAAACTATAGCCATGGAGGAAATTGATTAATAAATAAACAGGGAGGAGATCAGAGGTAGGGTTTTTCCTCCTTTTTTTCTATTATTTTTTCCTGTTTACAATGTTGCATTGTTCTGGTCTGTGAGCCAGCAAGGGAAAAGTAGTTTGCAATGATCCAATAATAGCTTTGTAGCTCATTCCCAAGTAGCCACTATAAAGGTCTAGGGTCTTTAAGAGAACCATCTAGAAATTAGAGAAGCCTGTGAATTATTATTTCCAAATTCTTTTCATTCAGCCAGATTATTTACAAAATGCTAAAGAACCATTGAGGTTCCCCCAACAAACACTGTAGTGCACACAATACCTACTTTAGTTAAATCTTATAATCTCACTGAAGATGGCTTCTATGAAGGGCACTTCTTCCTAATTACTCAAAGACTTCTGAAATTAAAGAAGACTCATATGCTCAAAAGGAGCACTGTTTTCATCAGTACAGATGTTCCTTCTAGTAGATAGCAAACCTTCCTTGCCTGCCCATTCTGCATGAATCTTTCCCATGCCCTCTCATAAATTCAAAGAAGAGAGTCCACTCAAAATGTTTGGGGCCTTCCTTGATTTCTTTAGACATTCTGGGATATCAGTGCTCATCTTCTTTTATGAACATAAAAATAAATTTTACTCCAGCACTTCTTTGATGTCCCTTGCTTGTAATGAATGCATTACAACCTGCTCCCACCCAACAAATGTCACTCCAGTGCCCTCTGTGGGATACTCATTTTCAATTTTCCAGATTGTTGCAGTTCACATCTTGCAGACATAAAAATGCTGGTAGGAAACTGAAATTGAAAAAGATGGGCCTTTGTTTCTGGAGGAACTTTGGAATCAGAAAAGGAGCCTCCTTGCAATTTTTCCACTCCCTAATGCTTGTGCTTACTCAGGAATTGCATTGTAAAATCATATAGTTTCTGGGAAAAGTAGGAAAGTACTCCTTTCTTCCTTTGCTTAGGGGTTAATATTGACCAAGTTATGCCAAAGTATTACAAGGAGCTTGGGATTTGTGAACTTTACAGTTATCAGAGTCTAGGGAGACTGCCTCTGGTATTTTCACTTGACATCTCAGATTTTTAGTTACCTGAGACTGTCATCTGTAAAGGCTCAATGTGCTTCTGAGAAAATGATTCCAGTTCAGAGAGTACATCATCTATCTATAAATTAGTATTAAATCAGCTACACAGTCAATTAAAAAGTACTTATTAATCTCCTATCATGTTCCAGGAAATGTTAGACAAAGACAAAATGAAACAGTCTCTGAACACAAGGAATATTCATGTAACCATTAAGAACTTGATCATCAGTAGGGCAATTAGAGGGAAGTCTACATAGAAAAAGGACATGAGTGTAAGTTTATCTCAAAAGAATGGAAGAGGGGCGGCTAGGTGGCACAGTGGATAAAGCACCGGCCCTGGATTCAGGAGTACCTGAGTTCAAATCTGGCCTCAGACACTTGAAACTTACTAGCTGTGTGACCCTGGGCAAGTCACTTAACCCCCATTGCCCCGGAAAAAAAAAAGAATGGAAGAGAGAGAAAAAGGGATGCAAAGAGAGAAAGGATACGGAAAAAGAAGATTGCAGAAAATTATCCCATAAATGAGTATTGAATGGGGATTAAAATGAGGATACCTATTTCTCAGCTGTGTATGGCAACTTCACAAAAACATTTAAAGAACAATTAATTCCAATATTTTATAAATGATTTGGAACAATAGGAAAAGAAATCCTACCAAATCCCTTCTAATATATCAATATGATTTTAATTTCAAATCCAGGGAGAGCATAAACAGAGAACGGAAACTACAGTACAATTTCTCTAATGGATATTTATGCAAAAATTTTAAGTAACATACTAACAAAGAAATTACAATGATATATCATAAAATTAATATACCATGACCAGGTGGAATTTTTACCATGAATGTAAGGCTGGTTCAATATTAGGAGAATTATAAGCATAATTGGCCATGTTGATAACAACAACAATAAAAAAAGCCAATAGATGTAAAAATAAGTTTTACAAAATACAACACCCATTCCTATTAAAAACCCTAGAATGTATATGAATAAATGGAGCTTTCTTTACAATGATAAATATCTAGCTAAAATTATTAGCAATCATTATTTGTAATTAGGATGAACTTTCCATCCAACAAGATCCATGGTGAAGGATTTCCATTAAAAGCCTTATTATTCTACATTTCAACAGTAACACTAACTACAGCTATAAGAAAATAAAATGGAATTGAAGCAATATAGGCAGTGAGGAAACAAAAGTATTACTTTTTTCAGATGGCATGCTGATTTGCTTAGAGAACCTTAGTGACTCAACTAAGAACAAACAAACAAAAAAACCTACCCAAATCAAATAGCAAATTCAAAGCATCATTATTTCTATATACCAATAAAATTCAGCAGGAAGAAATAGAAAGAGAAATTCCAACTAAAATAACTCCAGAAAGCATAAAGTACTGGACAAGCTACCTGCCAAAGCACACAAAGGAACTTTATGATCACAACTACAAAATATTCCATTCAAATAAAAACAGATCTAAATAACTGGAGAAATATTAATAGTTCATGGATAGGCTGAACCAATATGATACAAATAACAATAATACCTAAATTCACTTACTTCTTCAATTACATGCCAATCATACTACCAAAGAATCACCATATAGAACTAGAAAAAATGATAACAAAAATCATTTGCAAGAACAAAAGGTCAAGAATATGAAAGCAATCATTTTTTTTAAGTGAAAGAAAGCTACCTACCTATATCAGATTTCAAACCATATTGCAAAGTGTTAATCATCAAAACAATATGCCACTGGCTAAGAAATTGGTTGATCAGGGGAATAGATTAGTTAAACAATATACAGAAATAAATGACTATAGTAATCTAGTGTTTTAAAATCCAAATATCGATGGTCCTGGAGAAAGAACACACTATTCAACAAAAATTGCTGAGAAAACTGGAAAACAACCTGGCAGAAGCTAGACATAAATCAACATCTCACAGCACATAACAAGATAAGTTCAAAATAGGTACATGATTGGGGCAGCTAGGTGGCGCAGTGGATAGAGCACCGGCCCTGGAGTCAGGAGTACCTGAGTTCAAATCCGGCCTCAGACATTTACTAGCTGTGTGACCCTGGGCAAGTCACTTAACCCCAATTGCCCTCACTAAATTAAAAAACAAACAAACAAAAAAACAAAAATAGGTACATGATTTAAACATAAATGGTGATATCATAAACAAATTAGAGAAGCATGGGGGAATTTACTTGTCAAATATATGGATAAGAGAAGATTTTATGAACAAAGAAGAGATCATGACAGGTAATACTGATATTTTTATTACATAGAATTAAAAAAATTCAAACAAAATAAATACAGAGAAAATCAGAAGAAAAGGGAGAAACTTAGAAAACTATTTGTAGCAAGTTTCTCTGGTAAGGTGTTCTTTCTCACATTTGTAAGGAATTAAACTAACTTTATAAGGATAAGAGCCATCTCCTCAATTGGTAAATGGTCAAAGAATGTGAACAGGCAGTTTTCAGAGGAAGAAATAAAAGTTATAAATAATCATGTGAAAAATGCGATAAATAACTAATAAGAGAAATTCAAGTTAAAACAACTCTGAAGCACCAACTCACACTTATTAGATTGGCTAAGATGATAGAAAAGGAAAATTATGAATGCCAGAGGGAATATGGGAAGATAGGTACACTAATGAACTGTTTGTAGGGCTGTGAACTATTCTAACCATTTTGGAGAGTAACTTTATAAGATAATGCATATACAGAATATGTGTATATGAATTTATGTATATGTATGTATAGATTTGACCTGCCATTTAATCAGCTTTGAGAATTCCCTCTACCAGAGTGATTCTTGACTTTTTTTTTGTATCCTGGGTCCCTTTGGCATTTTATTGAAATCTATGGACCCCATCTCAGAATATTGTTTTAAAATGTCTAAAATTTAGAAATATATAGACTTATATGAGAAACCATTAAATTGAAATATAGTCATGAATATAATTTTGAAAACAAATTCATGGACCTCAAGTTAAGGTTCATTCCAGATTAGCATCACAACTTAATGTCTTGAGAGTTACCTTAGACAACTGAAATTAAATGTCTTACCCACCATCCCTTAGTGAATGGGTATAAGAGTAAGAATTTAAACTCTGGTCTTTGAGACTCCAAAAATGGCCACTGGTCACATTATATCTTCTATTATTAAGGGCTAGTTATAACAATTGTGCTAATTCATGTAATATTTTTATAATTTTCATATTTTAAAATAATTTCACTACAATTCCTTCTCTGTAAATGTATTTCAGGTAAAAATAATTACAAATATTGTAATGTAACTTAGAAATAAAAATTTTCATTCCACTATGGGCAAATTCACTCTTTTAATTAACACCAAGATTGATCTTTTGAGGTATCATTAAGTTCTGGTCCTTTTAGCATTTATAAAAGTTGACATTAATGGAATGCTTTGATCCTTTGAAAAATGTCTTAATTTGACAGATAAGGAAAATGAGATTACAGAGTCCAAGGCATGATTCAAACTGATCTTTGCAGACCCCATAGTTCTCTTTCTAAACTCTCTCTTTTTATTTCTAAGTGCTCCTTCTTGCCACTAATATTAACTTAAAAGAGAATTTTTACAAGATTCATTAAATGAAATTGAACAGAACCTTATAGAAGCAAAAAGGACAAAGTGGGGGTACCCCCAGCTAGCACTTTAAAAGCTTTCAGCTCTGTATCCTTATTATGAGCACATAACTACCCTCCAAAATCACCAGGGCAAAGTGTGACGGTTCATTACTTGCCATCTAAACCCAGTGTCCACTCCAAACACACACACACACACACACACACACACACACACACACACACACACACACAATTGCACTTTTATGACCACTTTGTCTCTTTCCAAGCTGTCACTGATTTTGCTATTTGTATGGTGGATGAAGGAAAGAACAGAGGAGCGAAGATAAACAGAAGAGTTCTGGATCTTCAAACCTGCAAAAAAAAATTCTTAGTAAGTCCTTCAGATATTGAGATCTTACAATTGTCATTAAAAATATCTTAAATGAATACAGTGAAATGATTCTTAGTGCCCATCCTTCTGTTATAGAAATTTATAGAGAGGAAATTATATTAGTTATGATTTTCCTGAGCAATTAAAAAAAAACTAAGCAGGAAACATCTGAATCATGATACCTGCTCCTTCCAAAAGAGTCTGCCTTAATTAAAGAAAGCAAGCAAAATTGGTGATTAAATACTTAACTGTTATTTATTATTCATAATATTCTAGTTATAGGTAGATTAAGTGTTCAATTACTATAAAATAATAATTTTAATTGTTATGGAGGTTTATAGTTTTTTGGGCTTTGCTTTTATAAAATAAAATTAATAGTGTTTACATAATGCTTTAAGATGTGCACAATTCTTTTGAATATTATTTCATTTTATTTGCATAAAAACTCTAGGTCAGTATTGTTTTTATCCATATTTGACATATGAGGAAACTGAGGCAGGCAATGGTTAAGTGACTCATTCAGGGTTACAGAGCAGTAATTTTATGAAGCTAGACCTGAACCAAGTTCTTCTTGACTCCAGGTTCAGTCCTCTCTCCACGGTGACATATAGGGGCCTATATTTTTGCATATATTTAAGATTTTTTTTTTTTGCTACCAAACCAAAGATCAGGAACACAACCTCAAACTATACCATTATTTTGATGGGAAAACATTCTCTGACATCTTTTCTTTAAGAGTTTCCAGGAGAACCACACACACACACACACACACACACACACACACACACACACACACAGAGCAAATACACCAAAGCAAAACAAATAACAACAAAAACAACAACAAAACAAGGACCACCTATAACCAACATTCTAGGGTATTAACATTCAGATAACAGAAATAAAAAATGCATTGACATAAATAGTGGCTTCAATAGAATTATCTTTAAATTTGTTTCAATTAGCAAGAATGTATTTTCTTCCCCTCCCTCTCCTCCCAAAAAGAAACAAACAAAAAACCCTGTAACAAATAATGCAAAGTCAAGTAAAATTAATTTTACATTGGGTATGTCCAAAAAAAGTTTTGTTTACATATTAAGTTCATTTGAAATATTTCTGAAACATTTCTTTTATAAGTTAACGGTGTAAAGGAAGCTTCATTAAGTTGACCATTGAGAGATCTAAGAGAAAAGAAATGAGGTAGAAGCAATACACAAAAAGAGTATGTTTTCAAATGCTGGCTAATAAAATATAAAATTGACTCTCTTCCTTTAAAATTTCCTACAAAAATAATGCTGAAACATGTCTTGAGTATGTACCAAAAAACTTACAAAAGATTTTAAAATTAGTCCAGCTATTTGAAAGCCTCTTTACATCAATAAGTTGGACATTATTATGATAGGTTTCTATATTCTTTTTAAAGTATATGAATAATAAGGGTAGATTTAAGCAGAGAAAAAATGGGCTTTATATCACAAAATTCATGATTTTATAACCACAAAAGCATGTATTTTAAAATAGCCATTTAATCTTTAAAAGACACTGATTTCTTCTTTGCATAGTTTAAAACTATTCAAATACATACTTGTATAACATATCACTAAATCAATGAAATTCAAATGAGATTGGGCATTCCTTTCCATTTTTTTTCAATCTAAGACCTATATTTTCCAATTAAGTCACAATGAATTGGAGAATTACTTTCCTGAGAAACAAGTACTTGGAAAGAACATTTGAATATAGAATGCATAGGCTATTCACCTTCACAAAACTATATTCGGAAAGTTTTGAGTATACTGCTTCATGTGGCTTAATGTACAGATGATTAGAAATGGCTAGTTTAATTCCAACTCATAACTTAATTCTTATGTCTGGATGTTTTGGGGGAGAGGGAACTTGAGGAAATGGATTTCCTATATTTTTTGACAGTTCCAGGATGACAGATTTTGAGAAAGTGAATCCCATGGTCAGATTTGTGCTTTAGGAAGTTTATTAAGTTTCATGGAAGATATATAAAGGAAGGGAGAGAATGGTATACTCAAGTTCCAATTGGCATACTATTACTTTAACCCAAATAGGAAGTAATGAGGTTCTGAATTAAGGTTGGGGCAATGTATATAGAGAGAATAGGATAGATGTTAGATGTCATGGAAGTAGAAGTTACAGGACTTGTCAAATGATTGACTATGAAGTGTGATGGAAAAGGAGGAGGAAAGGATAAAATGGGAACCTGGATATCTAAAAGAATAATGTTGCTCTGGACTAAAATAAGGAAGTTTTGGTAAGTTGGGGGAAAATAATGAGTTCCATTTTGGACATGATGGATCTAAGATGTGTATGGGAATTCAAATAAAAATGCCAAAGAAACAGTTAATGTGCAACATGAATAGGAGAAGAAGTGGGTTTGGGTTAGTGAATCACCTGAAAAGGGATAATAACTGAACCTCTAGTAGCTGATGAGCTCACTGAGATAAGGTATAACACACAGAGAGAATAAGAAGGCTTTGCAAACACCTTCATGGGTCATGGGGGCAGGTAGAACATAGACAATGATCCAGAAAAGGAGACGGAAGAAAGAGAAACAGGAGAGAGCAATAGAAGTGGGAAAAGTAGTGGCAAAATACAGAAACAGCTTTGTTTTAGGAGGGGCCATGAAACTGAAGTGATGTATAGGAAATTTATTGTTTATTTTAAATATTTAAATATTTTAATTTCTATTTTTAATAATTGTTCATGCTAAATAGGTACTGATTTGGCCTCCTGATGCGAGTTCAATTCAGTGAAGTTGCTAGTTAAATATGAGGTGAAAAGGATGTCCTGTAGTTTTAAGATTCTCCACCTTCCTATTTGTTCCACTACCATCATCCTTTTATGCATGCTCCCATGATTCTAGGCATTCATTGCTACCCACTCAGTATGATGGGGATGAAGCTTGGTCTCAGGGGATGGCAAAGGACCAGAACCCCCTCTGAGGCTGGAAGCAACTGATTTCACCCAGTCAAAAGAAGTAAGTGCCTAACTGGTCTAATCACCATTATGTCTAAGTGTATAAGAATGGGGGAGAAGTATGAAGGGGGGTAGTGGAAGAAAGAATGGCATTCCTTCTTTACTTTGTGATTCTTTGTATTTCGTTTTTTTCCTTCTGTACTTAACAAACAGCTGAGAGAGACAAAGTGTCAAAGAGCATTTCCACATACAAAGTGGATTCAAAAGATGATTGCATATTAAACTCTGAATCTCTATTAGATATCTAAGTATATAATAAATTCAATGTCTTACTTTGTCTCCTTTTGGGCAGAATTAAGATGTGATATCCAAGCTTCAAATGTAAAGATAGAGATGGTATTTTAAAATAAACCACTTACCATGAGTTTACGTATTTACAAGATTTAAGTTACAACTTCAAAAAAATGTCAAATTTTACAAGGGTAGAATAGAACTAGGAAAAGAAAGTATCAGATTAAGATGTCACTTTATCTTTGGTTAGATTTCATTTTGGGGTTTCAAGTAGAAATGTTTGGAAACTTTTGTTGGAAACATTTTTTTCTTTCTTTCCCTTTAAGTTTTTTTTTTTCTTGGCATCATTGAATAAGTCCTTTTTAAGCCTGTCTGACAAAGAATGCAAAGAATGTTTTGTTGTTGTTCTATCTTTTGTTTAGGTACCATAGTACTAGTACCACATAATACATATAAAATTAATTTTTTTACAGGAACCTGTTCTTGGCTTTTCTTGACCATCTGAAGAGATCTGAGAGCATCAGTTCTTTCCTGAACAACTTTATCTAACACATCTTCAGAAAGATATCTAACCAATTCATAATCTTCATCATTTAGCTTCCTGTCAAAAAGTCAAAAATATATTGCTCTATTTTGGTAGGACATACCAAAGTTTATGTAAATATTTGATAGTCTTGTACTTTAATTCTTCACAGTTTCACAGAAGCTGGTTTGACTTTTTCTTCATCTCCCCAGTTCTTTGAATCATTGAAAAAATTATTCCAATTCTTTTCTTTGACAAAGTAGTCGAACTAACGTATACTGGAAAATGTGCGGTGTTACATGCAGTCTTCTTTAACAAATTGAGCAAGCTTAAGGCCAGTGGCTATAGGGAAAGTGGGGCTTGCAATTCTGACAATGTTCTCAGGGATTTCAAGGTAGCCATGTATTGACAAAGGATATTGAACAACATGGCCACCATGGTTACCTAACTCCCCTCATGAGCCTCAACCTTTTAATTGCAAAGTTATCTGGCTTGTATGTGTTTTTCTTCTGAAGTTCTTACTGGTCTATTCTTGTTTTGTTTTGTGTTTGCTGGTCAGTGAGGGTTAAGTGACTTGCCCAGGGTCACACAGCTAGTAAGTGTCAAGTGTCTGAGGCAGGATTTGAACTCAGGTCCTCCTGAATCCAGGGCTAGTGCCTTATCTGATGGGCCTCCTACCTGCCCCTTTATTTGTTTTTGTTTCGTTTTGTTTTTGCTGATACTGGTCTATTCTTAGCATTTTCTTTTAAATATTTTATTTATTTATCTTTTCACTTTTTTATTTTTGGCAACACTATTCCTAGCTCCTCCCCATCCTACCAAAATCTCTTTTCAATTGAAAATAGGCAGAAACCAAAAATAAAATATATATATAGATAAATGAATGAAAAAATGAATAAATACATACATACATACATACATATATACACACAATAAATCTATGCGTCAGCCCCATCCAAAAATATACATCTTATTTCATGCTTGAGTTCATTACCTCTATCAGAAGATAGACAACTTCTTTATTATTACTCAGAAGTTGTGGTTGGTC
Source organism: Dromiciops gliroides (assembly GCF_019393635.1). NCBI lineage: Eukaryota > Metazoa > Chordata > Mammalia > Microbiotheria > Microbiotheriidae > Dromiciops > Dromiciops gliroides. The sequence continues at coordinate 246,802,035 of NC_057866.1, read as the reverse complement.
ATTGAATGATCAGAATTCTTAAATTTTTCATTTTTTCTTCCTTTACATTGCTATTATTATGATATAAACTTTCTTCACTCTGCATTAGTTCATACTGTTAATGGAATCCAGAAAGATCTCTTGAAGAAAGTGGTTCTTGAGCCTCTTAAAGTGAGCTAGAGAATCCAAAATCTTAGAAGAGAAATAATTCCAGGCATTGGAGAAACCTTTTGTGAAAAGGCAAAAAGACTAGAAATGAAATATCATGCATGTAGGTGAGTTTGGCTGGAGCAGAGAGTCCACTGGGTTGGGGAGGGGGGTTAATATGTAATCACTCCAGAAAGATAGATTTGCACACCATTAAGAGCACTAAATTTCAGATCAAAGACACTGTATTTTAATTAAAAGACACTGAAGCCTTTTTTTTGCAAAGGACTGACATGGTCAAATTCATGTCTTAGAAAAATCAGTTTGGGGCAGCTAGGTGGCGCAGTGGATAGAGAACCGGCCGTGGAGTCAGGAGTACCTGAGTTCAAATCCGGCCTCAGACACTTAACACTTACTAGCTGTGTGACCCTGGGCAAGTCACTTAATGCCAATTGCCTCACTTAAAAAAATCAGTTTGGTAGCTTGATAAAGGGTGGTTTGGAGAGGAGAAGCAGGGAGGTTGTTAACAGTCAAGAAAGAAGTTATGGAGGACTGGACTAGCTGTGGTATCAGTAAAGAGAGGTGAAGCAATGGAATAGACAAGACTTGACATCTGGTTCAATATGGAAGATGAATGGAAGGATGGAAGTTGCCTCAACAGAAATGAAGGTGTTACAAGGAGAGTTGGGTTTACATTAAAAGAAAATGTGTTCTGTTTGTAAATGTTGAAATTGAGCTGCACACATAACACTGAGCTAACAGGTAACTGAGTTTACAGGTAACAGTTGTAATGGGTGGTGATGGGGGTTTGGATCTCAGGACAAAGATGAGAGTTGAAGATGCTAATTTGTTAGTTTATCTACAGAGAGATGGCAGTTGCACTTACTTTAATCTTTTCAATCCTTTAATTACTTTTGTGGGTTTTTTTTTAATCCTTGCTGCTTCAGTTTGGAAGCCATGACTAGGACTTTTACCTATAAAAATCATTAATAATTTCTTTGTAATTCTTATTAATGCAGTTCTTTCCTTTGAGGATTGGAATTGGGTATATAGTCTTCTAGTTCAACCTTCATTATATAGAGGTGAAAATTAAACATATAACAGATAAGTTATGGTTATGTGACCATAGAATTATAGCCTTAAAGATGGAAGGAGCCAGTGAGGTCATCTGGTAGAACCTTTTACAGGTAGAGACAATGAGGCCCAGAAAGATTAAATGGCAAGTCAGAGTCAATAAGCATTTGTTAAATGCTTACCATGTGCCAGGCACTGGACTAAGCACTGGGGATACAAATATGAAAAAAGAAAAAGGAAAAGAGTCCATACTCTCAAGGAGCTTACTACCTAATGAAAGAAATATGAACAAAGTGGGAATGGGAATGGTGTTGGGGTGTGTGTGTAGGGGAAGGAGGTACCTGACACAGGAGCATGATGAAAAAAATCCCAAAGTAATGCATCAAGGAAGCAATGAGGAGATGTTCTGAGCTGAGCTCTTTTCTTCAGTAGATGTTTTGAAGTTCATTACTCCATCGTCCAATTACAGGGACAGATAGTGGTGATGAGGTAGAATACTAAGGTGATGAAGTTTTCCCAATAATAAGCTTCCTAGGTCATGGTGGGAAAAGCTAGAGAAGTGTCAAAATAATGCAGCCAGGTGAGAAATGAGGAGATGTTCTGAGCTGACTTCTAATGTCACCCATGTGGCAAAGCCATGAAGTGAACTTAGATCCTTTGCCTCTAAAATCTGGGCTTTTTGCCATTGCAAGTGAATTCACCAGAAGTCAAATTATTGATTAGAAATTAGTAGTAGAAGTGAGACACTAAGCCAAATTTTCTGACATCCAAAATATATATATATATATGTGTGTGTGTGTGTGTGTGTGTGTGTATGTATGTGTATGTGTGTGTACATATATACATATGTAGACATAATGTATACATGTATAAACATACACACATATTTGTATTCTGCAATTTGGCTCATTAATTATCTTTTATTTGTCTCATCTTGAATTTTTACTGTTTTTCTGTAGTCAAGCTGTCAATAACCATTTATTAAGCACTTCTTGCATGCCAAGCACTGTGCTAAGAGCTGGGGACCCAAAGAAAGACATAAAAACCCAGTCCTTGGTCTCAAGGGGTGTACAGTTTAATGAGGGATACAACATGTAAAAACTATGTACAAACAAGATATAGGGAGGATAAATTGTAGATAATCAGCAGAGGAAAGGCACTAGAACCAAGGGCAACTAGAAAAGGAAGATCAGAGAAGATTAGACTTGAGCTGGGAGTTGTAGGAATACAGAGATGAGGAAATAGAATTCCAGGAATGATGGACAGCCAGTGAAAATGCCCAGAATCTGAGAAGGAACAGTCACATAGGAAGGAGGAGAACCAGGAAAGTCATGTCAGGAAAAGCTAGAGAGAAGAGTGTAACAAGGAGAAAAGGGCAATCAATAGTATCCAAGGCACTAAAAGTGAAGGAAGGATAAAGATTAAGAAAAAGTCATTAGATTTGGCAAATAAATTATTAATAGCTTTGGAGAGAGCAATTCTCCAATGTATCATCACATCTCATGCTCATCTTGTTTTCCAAATGTGATAGTTCAGGGGCATCTAGGTGGTGCAATGGATAGAGCACTGGCTCTGGAGTCAAGAAAACCTGAGTTCAAATTTGGCCTCAAAAGTTTCACTTACTAGCTTTGTGACCTGGGGAAGTCACTTAATCTTGATTTTCTTGCAAAAAGGGTGAGTTTTATCTTCCCATCCATTCCTCTCATCTGAATATCACTTGAGGGACAGGATGGTATAACAGAAAGACTGCTGGATCTGGAATGAAATAAATTAAATCCTGGCTTTGCCACTTGCTTCCTGTGTGATTTTGAGTAAGTCCCTTCTCTCTGGGCTCCTTTTTTTTTTCAACAAAATAAGATGTTGGATTAGATGTCCTACCTGTAAATTTATTAGGCAATATATACCTGATAAATATGTTCAATTGCATTGGTTGAACTTTTGCATGACACTATTTGACACATCCATTCAGATTTAAACTAATCCATTTATATTGCATAAAAATATTCTTAATAACTTATCTTTTATGACATTTATCTTCATAAGTCATAAGAACTGCAATAACAGCTAGTGAATTATTGTGCTGTTATTTCTCCTTTCCCAATTCATTAAGATAAATGCCCTAACTTTTGTCTCCTCACCCCTTTCCTGTTTTTGCCTCTGTGCATGTCAGATGTTTCAAGGCATGGAGACAATATCCAGCTCCCTAATTCCATTTGGTTTTATCCAGACCACTAAGGATATCCTCAAACTAAGTCACAGAAAATAAGTGATAGAGAAAAATACACAGGGGACATGTATGTTTTTTACATAACAATGCACTAACTCCTTTTGTTTAGGTCTTCTATTTTTCTCCCACTCTTATTTTTACTTTTTTTTTTAAGTGAGGCAATTGGGGTTAAGTGACTTGCCCAGGGTCACACAGCTAGTAAGTGTTAAGTGTCTGAGGCTGGATTTGAACTCAGGTACTCCTGACTACAGGCCCAGTGCTCTATCCACTGCACCACCTAGCTGCCCCCTTATTTTTACTTTTACTCTTTTATTATCTATCTGTCCACTACTCCTCACAGTAGAACATAAGTTCTTAAAAGGCCAAGGAATTGTTTCAATTGTTGGCTTTGCTTCCCTAGCATTTAACCTTGCATAAGGCATAGTGCTAGTTGAATGGAATTGTTGAATAAATAAAAACTTCCTACAAATCACTGAACCATTAATTTCTGAATTCATTACTTGCCAACTAATCCTGGTACCTTCAAAATCCTTATAGGAAGGGCCACAAACATTCTGGAAACCACTGATTGAGGTTCCAGTCCCAGAGGTTAAAGCCCCAAGTAGTCTCCATGAGATTAGGGCTTGTCAGCCTGGTTCAAAAGACATCTTTTTCAGGAAATCAAAGATATGACACTTCTCCCAATCCTTTTATTCTACTGTACCACCAACATACATACTTCTAATAAATGAACATATTATGGGTTTTTTTTATATTTCATTAATGTCTCAGCTGATTTATAGTCTAATAAAAAATAAAGGACCTACTTTGTGCCAGGAACTGTGCTAACTGCTTTAAATTTTTTTCTTATTTTATCCTCACAGCAACTTTGGAATATAACTGTCATTATTCCCCCATTTTACAGTTGAGACTATGTATGTAAGAAAAAAACAACACATTTGCAACAGAAAGACACACACAGAATTAAAATAAAGGGCTGGAATAGAATTTAATGTGCTTCAGCTGAAGTAAAAAGGAAGGAATAACAATCATGATCTCAGATAAAGCACAAGCAAAAATAGATGTAATTAAAGGAGATAAGCAGGGAAACTACACACACAATAAAGTAATATCAGAAAGTTTTACAAGGTTCTCTAAGGCCTCATTTCTCAAATATATAGGAAACCGAATCATATAAAAAGAGCTATTTCTCAACTGATAAATGATCAAAGGATATGAATAAACAGTTTTCAGAAGAAAAATGAAAGCTATCTATAGTCATATAAAAATGTTCTTATTACTATTAGAGAAGTGCAAAATTAAAACAACTCAGATACCACCTCATACCTACCATGTTGGCTAATATGATAGTAAAGAAATATGACAAACATTAAGGGGGTAAGGGAAAAAATGGGACATTAATATGTTAGTGTCGGATTTGTGAACAGATCCATCCATTCTGGGGAGGAATTTGGAACTGTGCCAAAAAGTTTTAAAACTGTGGATATCTTTTGATCAAGAAACACCACTACTAGGTCTATATCAAAGAGATCAAAGTAAAAGGAGGTGAATCTATATGCACAAAAATATTTATAGCAACTCTTTTTGTGGTGGAAAAGAGTATTGTATATAGTTATTTTAAATGGAATTTCTCTTTATCTTTTCCTGCTGGACCTCCTTGGTGGTTTATTTTATCTCCTGCAACTTTGCTGAAGTTGCTAATTATTTGAACTATATTTTTTTATTTGACTGTCCAATGATTTTCTAAATATACCATCATATTATCTTCATATTATCATAAAAATATTCTGTCCTCATTTCTTAATCTAATTCCTGCAATATCTTTTTATGCTCTTATTGCTATAGCTAATATTTTAATACAATATTGAATAGTGCTTGTTATAATGGACATCCTTGCTTCATTCCTGTTCTTACTGGAAAGGCTTCTTAACTTGTTCTCATTACAGGCAATGCTTGCTGATGGTTTTAGATAGATACTGCTTATCATTTTAAGAAAAGCTCCATTTAAATGGGGTAAAGCACCTCACATAAAAGAAACAAGAAAAAGCTAACACAGTGGAGGGGAAGATGGGGGAGGTGCTGGGGAGTGAGTGAACCTTACTCTCATCAGAACTGGCTTAAAGAGGGAATAACATACACACTCAATTCGGTATAGTAATCTATCTTACCCTGCAGGAAAGTAGAAGCAGTAGGCGATAAGGGGTGGGGTAGCAGGAGTTGATAGAAGGGAGGGCAGATTGGTGGAGGAGGCAGTCAGAAGCAAAACGCTTTTGAAGAGGGACAGGGTAAAAGAAGATAGAAAATAGAGTAAATAAAATGGGGAGGGAATAGGATAGAGGGGAAAACAGTTAGCAATAGTAACTGTAAAAAAAATATGAAGCAAGTTTGTCTGACAGGCTTCATTTCTCACATAGAGAACTGAATCGAATTTGTTCAAATAAGAGCCATTCCCCAAATGATACATGATTAAAAGATATGAAGTTTTTAAATGAAATAATCAGTCACCTATAGCCATATTAAAAAAAAATGCTCTAACTCACTAACGATTGGGGATGTGGGAACCAATTTTTAATTGGGGAGTGCTAGCTAAACTGCTCACCGCAATATTGGGGCAAGGAAGGAAACTGGCAGCCTCCCTCAAAACAGAACAAGATTTATTTTAACAAGAACGAACTTAAAAAAAAACAACACAAACAGGATCAGTAGGATCGAGGGAAAGGAAATAAAAATGGGGAAAGGGAAATTATAATAACTGAAAAATACCACCGCCCAGGAATCAGCTGAAAATAAGCAGCAGAATGCCTGTCGCTTTCCAGCTTCCACCTAGAATGCCCAATTCTCCTCCCCAAACCTAGAAACACCCCACACAGTCCCAGCCAATGAGATGGCCGCTCTGACAGTCACATGACTGCCCTCACTAGGATTCCAATCATTATAATTTTGCCAGGCCCATGTAGTCCTCTGTGAGTGGTGATGACAGTGAGGTACCAGAGCCCTGGCAATGGCTACAACCAGTGTGTGGAGCACCGCCCGGCCTACAGAGCCCCAGGCCAGTGTGCGCAGAGGCATAAAAAGCTCAAATAACAATTAATTCTTTACAGGGAGAAGCAGATCAAAACAATTCTGGGGTATTTCCTCATATCTATTGGATTAGATAATAGGACAGCAGAGGAAAATGACAAATGTTTTGCATAACCACACATATATAACTTATATTGAATTGCTTGCATTCTTAAGGGGGTTGGAGCTGAGGAGGAAAGGAAGAAGAGAACACAAAGTTTTAAAAATCAATGTTAAAATTGTTTTTAACAAAAAAAAAAAGGTTTTCATGTAATTTTGGGGAAAAAATAAAATTCCAAATTAAGAAAAGGCTTCCAGTGTTTATATTTTGGTTAGAGCTTTTTTGCAGCTATTGAGATAATCATATGGTTCTTTTTGGTTTTATTATTGATATGGTTAATTATGCTGGTAGTCTTCTTAATATTGATCCAGCCCTGCATTCCTGGTATAAATTCCACCTGGGCATGTTCTTTGTGATGTATTGCTACAATCTCCTTGCTAGTATTTTATTTTTAAAAATTGCACCAACACGATTTAGGGAAATTGGCTCATTATTTTCTTTCTGTTTTTGTTCTTCATGGTCTAGGTATCAGCACTATATCCATGTCATAAAATTAATTTGGGAGGACTCCTTATTTGCCTATTTTTCCAAATAGTTTACATGATATTTGTATTAATTGTTCTTTAAATAGAGACCCCATTGATATATGGTTCAATTTCTCTGCCTGAGATAGGTTTATTTAAATATTCTATTACCTCTTCTGTTAATCTAGAGAAATTTTATTTTTGTAGACAGTCATCAATTTCACTTAGACCGACATATCTGTATATAATTGGGCAAAATAGCTCCTATTAATTGCTTTAATTTCATCTTTATTGGTCATGAATTTACTTTTTTATTTTTTATGTTGGTGATTTAGATTTCTTTTTTAAAAAACAAATTAACCATTGGTTTATCCATTTTCCTTATAAAAGCTCCTAGTTTTATTTATTAGTGAAATTTATTTTTTATGGTCAATTTCATTAATCTTCCATTTGATTTTCAGAATTTCCAATTTGGTATTTAATTGGGGATGTTCTTTTTCTAGTCTTGTTTTGTTTTGTCAAGCTGTGTGCCCAATTCATTGATTTCTTCTTTCTCTATTTTTTTGAAGTAAGAGTTTAAATATACAAATTTTCACCCAAGTACTTCTTTGGCTATATCCCATAAATTTTAGTATATTGTCTCTTGTTGTCATTATCTATAATGAAATTGATTGTTAGAATTCAGGAGCCAAGATGAAGAATAAAGGCAGTGACTCACCTGAGCTTTCCCACAAACCTCTCCAAATACAGTTAAATAATGACATAAGATAATTCGTGGAACAGCAAGACCCACAAAAGGACAGGACAAAATAATTTTCCAACCACACGACTTAGAAGTTCAGCAGGAAAGTTCTGTTGTACCAGGGTGAAGGGGAAGCATGGTCTAACACAGGCCCTTCCAGCATAGACCCAGTGTCAGAAAACCAGGAGCAGGCCTTGGGAGCATTGAAACAGCAGTGGCAGTAACTGCTTCTGGAACTCTCCACCCATAAACAGTAAGGGGATTAAACAATTGATCAGAAGATTTCAACGGTCTCTTTGCTAACAGTGAGGAAGGACTCAGTTGTTTTGCCCATAATTGGATGCAGGTCCCAGGCCTGGGGCAGTCACAGGATGAGGAGGAGCACTAGTATCCCAGAGCTTGCAGCTACAGTGGATCAGGAACCCCCTCACAGGTCTAGGGAATAAAAGAATGCTTGTGGTCACTCACAGACCAGAGTACAGGCCAGGGAATTAGTAAACTCACCTCTCCTTAGATCATACCATCTTTGAAGAACTGAAAATACAATGGTCCCTAGAAATATCTCTGAAAACAGCTGAATACAACTTCTGAAGCTTGAGACAATGCACCCTTCACCTTGGAAGCAGAGCCCTACTTTAACAAACAGCTAAAAATCAAGAAATTGACGGGGAAATGACCAAACAGAAAAAAAAATCTGACCATAAAAATTTACTATGGTAACAAAGAAGATCAAAACAAATCCTCAGAGGAAGATAACAAAGTCAAAGCTCCTACAGCCAACAAAGCTCCTACAGCCAAAGCCTCCAAGAAAAAAAAAATGAATTGATTTCAGGTCATGGAAATGCTCAAAAAGGACTTTGAAAATAAAGTAAGAGAGGTAGTGGAAAAAATCAGAAGAGAAATGAGAGTGATGGAAGAAAATCATGAAAAGTGAGTCAACAGATTGATTTTAAAAAAGCCAAAAAAATACCAAAGAAAATAACACCTTAAAAACAGATTAGGCTAAATGCTAAAAGAAGTATAAAAAGCCAATGAGAAGAAAAATGTATTGAAAAGCACAATTGCCCAAATGGAAAAAGTGGCACAAAAATTAATTGAAAAAAAAAACACTTAAGAATTAACATTGGCAAGGAGGTGAAGATGGTTGTAATGTGGATGTTAGAATTGTTCCCAGTAAGATGGGGGGTGAAACAAGGATGTCCATTATAACAACCATTATTCAATATTGTACTATAAATGTTAGCCTTAGCAATAAGAGAAGAAAAAGAAATTAAAGGAATTAGAAAAGAAAGAAACAAAATTATCACGCTTTAGAGATGATATAATGCTATACTTAGAGAATCCTAAAAAATCAACCAAAAAACAATGAACAACTTTAGCAAAATTGCAGGATATAAAATTATCCCACATAAATCATCATCATTCCTATATATGACCAACAAAATACAGCAGCAAGAGATGGAAAGAGAAATACCATTTAAAATAACTATCTATAGACAATATAAAACATTTGAGAGTCTACCTGCCAAAACAAAGCAAGGAACTATATGAACGCAATTACAAAACACTTTTCACACAAATAAAAAAAAATCTAAACAACTGGAAAAATATCAATTGCTCATGGATAGGCATAAGTAATATAAGAAAAATGACAATTCTACATAAATTAATTTACTTATTCAGTACCATACCAATCAAACTAAAAATTATTTTATAGAGGTAGAAAAAATAATAACAAAATTCAGGGCAGCTACATGGTGCAGTGGATAGAGCACCAGTAATGGATTCAGGAGGGCCTGAGTTCAAATTTGACCTCAAACACTTGACACTCACTAGCTGTGTGACCCTGGGCAAGTCACTTAACCCTCATTGCCCTGCAAAATAATGATGATGATGATATTATTACAAAATTCATGTGGAAAAAGAAAAGGTCAAGAATATCAAGGGAATTAATGGAAAATAATGCATAAGAAGGGGGGCTAGCTGTACCAAATCTAAACCTATACTATAAAGCAGCAGTCGTCAAAATTATTTGGTACTTGCTAAGGAATAGAATGGTGGATCAATGGAAAAGGTTAGACACAAGAGACAGAGTAGTAAACAATTATAATAATTTACAAAACCCAATGATTCTAGCTTCTGGGATAAGAACTCATTATTTGACAAAACCTGCTGGGAAAACTGGAAGATATTACAGTTGCAATTAGGCATAGACCAACATCTTATACCATATACCAAAATAAAGTAAAAATGGCTATATGATTTAGACATAATGGGTAATAACATAGGCAAATTTGGAGAGGAAGGAATAGTTTACCCCTCAGATCTATGAAGAGGAGAATTTATCACCAAATAAGAGATAGAAAATATTATGAAATATTAAGAAATGGAAAATTTATTAGTGGATTTTTATACCTCTTTTTCCATTTGGCCTACTGTGTTGTGTTTTTTTTTTTTCATGCCTTTTGAATGATTTGGCTTATTCTGTTTTGTTTTTTCTTTTTCTTTTTTAAGGTGATATTTTCCTCAATACTTTTTTTTAAATTTTTTAATTTATTTTTATTTTTTTAGTGAGGCAATTGGGGTTAAGTGACTTGCCCAGGGTCACACAGCTGGTAAGTGTTAAGTGTCTGAGGCTGGATTTGAACTCAGGTACTCCTGACTCCAGGGCCAGTGCTCTATCCACTGTGCCACTTAGCTGCCCCGTCCTCAATACTTTTTTGTGCCTCCATTACCAAGCTGTTGACTCTTTTTCATGATTTTCTTATATCAACCTCATTTCTTTTCTCAATTTTTTCTCTACCTCCCATATTTGATTCTTAAAATTCTTTTCCAGAATGTATTTTTGGGTTTGAGACCAATTCACATTTTTCTTTGAGGCTTTGGATGTAGCAGCTCTGACAGTGTTTTCTTTTGATTTTGTGTTTTGATCTTCCCTGTCACAATAGTAACTTTCTATTATCAGGTGTGTTATTTCCTTCTACATCTCATTTTAAAGATAAGGAAGATGAGGCAGACAGGATTTAGTGACTTGCTAAAAGTCACATAGCCCACTATGAGTCAAAGTCTTTGAGGACAGTTTTCTAGACTTCATGTCATAGGTGTCTCTATTACACAATAAAAATCAAATAAACCCTATTGAATTTTAATCTATTGAAGAAAAAAACATGCATGCACTAGAAAGCCTTCAGAAAATTTTAGTTAAAATGGTATAATTTGTCACTTCTGAGTCCTTGTGGTCACAAACCCTTTTGTATATTCCTGAAGTACACCATTACTGAAAAACACTAATATAACTGAAGACTGCTTCTTCAGAAGAAAGAATAAAATAAAACACTTTATTTTTCTTATAATAGCAAAGAACAATGGAACTTAATCCATGGGTCAGGTTATTATTTTTAATTGGATCCTCCACCAGGAATCCCTCATTTCATTTATATTAAAAACAACAGCAGTACAATTTTTTTAAAAAATGAACTGAATAAAGTGTTGCTTTGTTTTTTGTTGTTGCATTTAGCTATAGTACCCTTCCTTATAGTAGCTTAGTTTTTTTTAATCTCTCAAAATGTGGTTGATCATTGTATTGATCTGGGTTTCTAAGTCTTTCTAAGTAATTTTTTTTACAATGTTATTTTCAGTGTATAGATTCTTCTAGTTCTGGGCAGTGGACTATACATTGGCTCATGCAAGTTTTTATAGGTTTCTCTGAAGCTATCCCTTTTGTCATTTCTTTTTGCAAATGTTTTTTATGTGTAATAAATATATCCAGGAGAAGCACAGTTTTATAGCAAATCTAGCTTTTTCCTTACCTGAATTATCTCAACTCTGTAGCAAAAGTTGCAAAATGCTCCTTATTTAGAAGGGGAAATATTCTTTTGTCATTTGACAGAGAGGATTTAATGATTATGATTACTGGGAGATTTGCTTTTTTCATCATGGTTATCTGATGACTTTCTCAAGGCTTCCTTAATTCACCACATAACACATATACACTTTAAGTTCTTTTGGGACAAGGAGTCACTCTTTTCTCCTCTCATTACTGTAAAGTACTGAGCAAAGTAATTAGTAAGAATTACATATTAGAATTAGTAAGAATTACATATCATTGATGGCCACATACATGGAAGTGTTCATTAGAATCTTACTCCTACATCTCAATTTTTTGAGTATTCTTAAAAATTAACCAAGATAGAAGAATAAGAAGTAAATCATCATAACTCTCCAATATTCACCTCCAATCAACCATAAAATATCACCCCCAAACAAATCCTGAAATAGCAGAACCAGCAAAACAATGGGGTAAAGCATTCTTTTAGAAAATAAAGTTGTAACATTGGCAAGAAAAGTCTGTCTCACTTGGGTAAAAGGGGAATGAAGTCCAGGACAGGAAGTGACCCAGCAAGCCAGTATCAAGCCCCACTTCAGCAAACAGTGGGAGATCCTGAGCCAGAGTGCAGTGTAGTAGGCAAATGCTAACACCAGGACCGCCCATATGTCTCAGCATAGCCAGGAGAACAGGCAGACTCCAGTGGACAGATTGGCGAATCAACAACCTCCAGAAAATAAACTGCAATATTCTTCAATGAAGCCCTGGCCTCAGGGCAACAACAGTACACCACCAGGTAAACAGTGAGTCCTCCAGCCCCTGGCACAAGAAGCCTGAGGCAGTACCCCTTCTACCCAGGAAGAAGAGCTCAAATTTAAGAAAGAAAAATAAAAGAAAGGAAACATTAGCTACAAAAACAAAAAAAAAGTATCTGACCATTAAAAGGTAATATGGTGACAGACAAGATAAAGATTCAAACTGAGAAGAGGACAACAATGTCAAAACACCGATGGGCAAAAGCCCAAAGAAAAATGGGAAGTGGTTACAAGCCCAGAAAGATCTCATGGAAGAACACACACAACTGCTTAAAAATAATATGTATGACAGGCAGAAGATAAGAAATGAGAATAATGTAAGAAACTTATGAAAAATAAAGGGTGAACAACTTAGAAAAAGAAAGCAACTGCTTAAAAAATAGAATTGACCAAATAGAAAAAGAAATACAAAAACTACTTTAGGAAATCATCTCCTTAAAAATTAGAATTTGGCAAGTAGAACCTGATGGCTCTACAAGACATCAAGAAACAACCAAATTCAAAAGTATGAAACAAATGGAAGAAAATGTAAAATACCTTATTAGAAAAACAATTGGCCAGGAAAATAGATCTAGAAGAGACAATGTCAGAATAATTGGACTACCTGAAAGTCAAAATCAAAAGGAGGACCTGGACAGCGTCTTTCAAGAAATTGTCAAAGAAAACAGCCCTGATATACTGGAATCAGAGGGCAAAATAAACATTGAAAGAATCCACCAATCACCTCAGGAAAGAGATCCCCAAATAAAATTCCAAGGAACAGTATAGCGAAATTACAGAACAAAATACAGGTGAAGAAAAAAAAATACTACAAGTGGCCAGAAAGAAACAATTCAAATATTGGGGAGCCATAATCAGGATTATATGGAATTTAGCAACTGCAACATTAAAGGATCAGAGATCATTGGAACATGATAGACAAAGGAGCTAGGACTACAGCCAAGAATCACCTACCCAGTGAAATTAAGCAAAATATTTCAAGGAGGAAAATGATCCTGCAATAAAATGGAAAAAATTTCAAGCTTTCATATACATATGGCCAGAACTGAACAACAACAACAACAACAAAAATTGGTTTCCAATATCAAGACCCAAGAGAAGCCTAAAGTGGTAAAAAGGGAAAGAAAAAACATAAGGGATTCAATGGAACTTCACTGTTTGTTTATATTCCTATATGGGAAGATGATACTTATAATTCTTAAAATTTTTACCACAAATAATACTGATAGAAGGAATATAAGTAGAGGGTATAGGTATAAGCTGAATTTGAGGGAATGATATTAAAATAATTAAGGGAAGAGAAAGAGGAGTACACTGGGTGTAGAAGGAAGGGAGAGGTAGCATGGGATAAATTATTTCACATGAAGAGGTGTGAAAAAACCTATTACAGTAGAGGGAAAGATGGGAGGGTGGGCCTCACTTGAACATTACTCTCATCAGTATTGGCTCCAAGAGGGAATAATATGCACAATCTGTTGAATATAGAAATCTATCTTACCCAAGAGGAAAATAGGAGGGGAGGAGATTAAGAAAAGGGGTGGGGAATGACTGACAGAAGAGAATACAGACCAGGGGAGGCAGTAGACAGAAGCACAACACTATCAAGGAGGGAAAGGGTGAGAGAGAGGACAAACAGGGGGAAAATAGAATGGACAGAAATGCACAGTAATCATAACTGTGAAGGTGAATAGGTTAAACTCTCCCATAAAATGGAAGCAGATAGCAGAGAGGATCAAAACTCAGAATTCTATAATATGTTGTTTACAAGAAACACACTTAAAGCAGAGAAACATACATGGAGCAAAAGTAAGGGGCTCAACCACAATCTATTATTCTTCAACTGAAGTTAAAAAAAAAAAAGGCTGAGGTAGCAATCCTGATCTCAGAAAAAACAAAAGTAAAATATACCTAATTAAAAGATAGAGGAGTAGCTAGGTGGCGCAGTGGATAGAGAACCGGCCCTAGAGTCAGGAGTACCTGAGTTCAAATCTGGCCTCAGACACTTAACACTTACTAGCTGTGTGACCCTGGGCAAGTCACTTAACCCCAATTGCCTCACTAGGAAAAAAAAAAGATATAAAGAAGGGAACTACATTTTGCTAAAAAATCAATATATGCACCAAGTGCACATATAGCACCCAAATTCTTAGAGGAGAATTGAGTTACAGGTTCATAACCAAGCAAGAGATAGAGAGCATTACAAAATGAAAAATAGATCATTTTGATTATGTTAGATTAAAAAAAAACACAAAACTTCTGATCAAACAAAACCAATACGACCAAGATTAGAAGAAAAACCGACAGCTGGGAAACAATCTATACAGCAAGTGTCTCTGATAAAGTTCTCATTTCTCAAATATATAGAGAACTGAGTCAGATTTATAAGAATAGAAGTCATTCCCCAATTGATAAATGATGATTGTTGTTTGTCCTACATTTTAGAAGAGCATCATGACATTTGGGTTATGTTGTGACTTGCACTGAATTGGATTTAAATGAGGAAGGGATGTGCAAGGTCACCAACCTCACTTTCTCCTCCAGAGCCATCTGGGTCCAGTGGCAAGATATATATCATGACAACTGGAGATGGTCCCAGATGTTTAAGGCAATTGGGTAAGTGACTTGCCCATGGTCATACAGGTAGTAAGTGTCTGAGGTGAGATTTGAACTCAGGTCCTCTTGATTCCAGGGCTAGTGCTTTATAAACTGCACCACCTAACTGCACCAATCAATAAATGGACAGGGGGCAGCTAGGTGGCACAGTGGGTAAAGCACTGGCCCTGGGTTCAGGAGTATCTGAGTTCAAATCCGGCCTCAGACACTTGACACTTACTAGCTGTGTGACCCTGGGCAAGTCACTTAACCCTCATTGCCCAGCAAAAAAAAAAAAATGGACAAAGGATATGAAGAAGCAGTTTTCAGATGAAGAAATTAAAGCTATTTATATGCATATGAAGAGTGCTCTAAATCACTTTTGATTAGAGAAATGCAAATTAAATCAATTCTGAGATACCTCATGACACCTATCAAATTAACTAATATGACCAAAAAAGGAAAATGATAAATGTTGGAGAGGATATAGGAAAAATGGAACACTAATGCACTGTTGGTGGAATTGTGAATTGACCCAATTTTTGGAGAAAATTTCTAGAGAGCAATTTGGAACTATGTCCAAAGGGCTATAAAACTTTTTCTTACCCTTTCATCCAGCAATACCACTACTAGGTCTGTATCCCAAAGAGATAATAAAAAAGGGAAAAGGACCTATACATGTAAAAATATTTCTAGCAGTCCTTTTCACGGTAGCAAAATATGGAGAATTGGGGGTTGGCAATCAATTGGGGAATGGCTCAATAATCTGTCATATATGAATGTAATGGAATGTTACTGTGCAGTATGAAAAGATGAACAGGCAGATTTCAGAAAATCCTGGAAAGACTTATGAATTGACTCAATGAAATAAGCAGAACCCAGAAAACACTGTACATAGTATCAGCAACATTGTGTGATGATCAACTATGAATGATTCAGTTCTTCTTAGAGACAAAATGGTCCAAGAAAGGTACAAAGGACTCACGAAGGAAAATGCTATCCACATCCAGATAAAGAACTGACATAATCTGAATGCAGATTGAAAAATACTTTTTTCACTTATTTTATTCTTTTTCATTCCCCCTCCCTTTTGATCTTTTTTTTTTCAGAACTCTGACTAATATGGAAATAGGCTTTACATAATAGAAAATATAAAACCTATTTCAAATTGCCTATCATTTTAGGAAGAGGGGCAGGAAGGGAGAGAGAAAAAATTGGAACTCAGAATATTGTAAAAATAAATGCTGGGGGCAGCTAGGTGGCACAGTGAATAGAGCACTGGCCCTGGAGTCAGGAATACCTGAGTTCAAATCCAACCTCAGACACTTAACACTTACTAGCTGTGTGACCTTGGGCAAGTCACTTAACCCCAATTGCCTCACTAAAAAAAAAAATGCTAAAAATCACCTTGACATGTAATTGAGAAAATGCTACTAAAATAATTTTATATAAAGGTATAAAAAGAAGAAAAAGGGAAAATAAAATTATCTAAGAAAGGCTGTTTTTTATTATTTTGTAATTATATTATAGGATTGCTTTTCTATAAGTTGAAAGGATTGTTGATAGATTGATGATAGGAGACAAAATAATTCTCAGTTATCATTTTTAAAAATTAAGTATAATTCAGGGCAGCTAGGTGGTGCAGTGGATAAAGCACTGGCCCTGGATTCAGGAGGACCTGAGTTCAAATCTGGCCTCAGATACTTGACACTTACTAGTTGTGTGACCCTGGGCAAGTCACTTAATCCTCATTGCCACCCCCCCCCCCCAAATTAAGTATAATTCAGAACTTTTGAAGCTAGGTCAAAATCCCTCAAAAGTCTCAGAAGAAGAATGTAAGTAATGAATTCATTTAAATAAATGGTCTCCTAAGAGAATATAGGATTCGAGTAATTCAGCCTACATGAATATTCAGAATATAACTTATATGAGGATGTATTTGGCTAAAATACCAACCAAATAAGGAAGTTACTGAAGCAGCTAACATATCACCATATTGAGAGGAAGGGAAAGAAAAAAAAATATGGATGATGTAAATAACAGAAAACAAAATTTCACTTAAATCCCTTCAGGATTTTTTGAAGGAATCAGGTGCTTCATAGCATTCCTTTGACATTAAGTAAAATGAAGATTTGACACTTCTCTGCCTAATTTCATCAAGGCAGTTGCCCAGACCAAATTATGTTGTTGTTTGGTTGTGTCTAACTCTGTGAGACCTCCTTTTAGGGTTTTCTTGGCAAAGATATTGGAGTGTTTGCCTTTCCCTTCTCCAGCTCATTTTTGAGATGAGAAAACTTGAAGGTAATAGTTTGAAGTGACTTACCCAGGGTCATATAACCAGTAAGTGTCTGAGGTTATATTTGACCTTAAGTCCTCCTGATTCCAGGTGTAATACACTATCCACTACACTACCTAACTGCCTGTGTTAAATTCTACTCCTTTTTTTCTGAGTTTCTAAAGCAAGGTTCAGAGGCATGGTCACTCTTCAGGTTGCCTTGCTCTGGAACCAGCAGAGCAGTCATAGAAAGTTTCAAATAATTACAACTTACATTTAAACATTTTTTTTGCATTCCATTTTTCTTTTACTTTTCATTTCAATAATACCTTCTTGAAGAAAAGTAGGTGATATTGCAGGCAAATTTCTGGCCCTGAACTCCTGAGTTCCAATCTTACCTAAAGACACTTACTAGCCAGGACATTTACTGGTGATTTGGCCAAGTCACTGCCTTCCCCTCTCTTGGCCCAGATTTTTCAGTCTATAAAATGGGGATAATCATAGCCCCTACCTCACAGAGTTGTAGGGATCATCATATTTCATAACAAATATAAAGTGCTTTGCAAACCTTAAAGCACCATCTAAATATGAACTAACATTATTGCTTATTTTCCATCTTTCCTTGAAGGGGTTAGAATACTGGCCTCTGACATCTCTTCCAGCTCTGGTTCTATGATCCTATGAAATGTAAAGAACAATCTTACTGCTACATCTCAATTTTTTGAGTATTCTTAAAAATTAACCAAGGAAGCTAAAAACAAAAATCAATTCTTTTCAACTTAAAATGGCTAGAAAAATCTAGTGACAAAGACCTAGAAAGTTAATCTAATTTCTTCAGAAAGAAACAGTTACTTTTCACAACAGGATATTTCTTCAGGCACCTTAATCCCAAAACATATTTGTCTCAGTCAAGCAATTTGTGGGAATTGTGAACTATTTGGGGTCCCAAAAATCGTTATAGAGCATGGTATATCTCAGTGGGGTAGGGCCAGGAGGTCTCTGGAGAAAAAGGTTTCTTTTTAACTGATGCCCTGGGCATACCTCAAGGGGGACAATACCCATTTGTGAGTTAAGGCACAACTCTTAACAGTTTCTATACCAATTTATATGCATGTTACAAATGTCCTCCTAGTCTAATTTACAAATCTAATTCACATGATGAATTTCAGTTCACTTTTAACTTATTTTCAGGAAGATCCATGTTCCCTTCCTCCCATAAACATCTATCCAATTTGAAGAAATTTTTCAGAAACTCATGGTTCACTGAGAACTACCTCTTCCCTTGTAAACCCTACCTCTTCCCTTGTTTCAAGAGTAAGTTTTATTTTTTTGCTTCTTTACAAAACATCTGGAAAGATGGAACATATTTTACTTATAGATTTCTCTCGCTCCATCATCAAAGTCACGAATTGTCTCCAATAAGTGAAATGAATATACCGTTGGGGGGTGGGGGAGGTATAGGGAAGAAGGGCAACTCCAATACATCATGTATTTTGGTATTTATGGGTAAAGAAAAGGTCTGACATCGACTCCGATACTTCATGATTCTCCATAAATCCTTCTCCGATTGTTGAAGACTTCTTGGAGATCAGAATAACACTGTCCATCTGCTGAATATCCATCAGAATCAATCAATGGACCAACTAGCACTTATAAAGAACCTACTATGTGCTTGCTGGTCGCTGTGCTTGGTGCTGAGAGGAGCAAAGCTAGTATCCCAATAAGATTTCCTGTTAGATCACCTCCTGACCCTCTTGATCCACTTCCAAGCCCTCTTGAGCCAAGGCTGTAATGAGTCTCCTAGCAAAGTCAAGATGAGGAAACGAGGCTAGGATAGCTTCCATGACTAGCACAAAGTCATCCAGAAAGTCAGAGGTAGAATGAATGAATGAGAAAGAAAATATTAAGCGCGTACTCTTACTCTATTGCAAGAGGTTTTTTTTAAACCTTTGTCGTTCTATGGACCCCTTCTCAAAGTAATATTTTTAAATATATAAAACAAAATAGGATAACCAAAGAAACCAAGTATAGTGATTTTGTTTTAATGTCAAAAAGCCCAGGTTAAGAACCAGTGTGCTATTGGGTAATATATTCTTAATTTGAACCCAGACCCTCTAACTACAAATCGTCCCTTTTCCACTAGCAAGGGCTGGAAGTGGGAGGACAGCCCCGGCCCCTCTGAGCTGTGCTGGAAGGCTCCAGACGAGTGTCAGGAGCTCATACCAAAGTTTCCGTTTCCCAACAGATGCCACTTGGCCCCAAGCTCTCCCTAACCCCCATGGGGCAAGCTTTCCACTCCTTGCTCTCTCTGGAGAGCCCACGAACCCACCTGAGGGCGCCATTCTGCTGCCGGGGGTTCTCTTGGAGCAGAGCGCAGCGCAGATGCGCTAGTATGGCGTTTAGGGAGCGAGAACCAGCGCTGTCTCCCTGGAGCCGTGGGAACTGACCACTTGCAGCCGCCCTGGAGAGCGCTTTCCTGTGCGCTCAGCTACGCTGCGCTCCTCCCCCAGCTCCGCCGGCCTCCCCACCCCACCCCACCCCCGGCTGGCCGCTGGCTCCTCCGGAAGCCCAGCCCAGCGCTCCGGCCCCTCTCAGATCCCCGGCGCCTCTTTCTTTGCAGAAGTGAAACTGCCCCTGACCTTGACCGGGCATCCTACACCTCCCACTCAAAGCTCCTTCCCCCTTCTCTCTTCCTTCCACAGGTTTCTCTTTTTCTCTGTCTTACTCTTCTCCCGCACTTGGGTGGCCTTTCTCTCGTCATTAATGGCTCCTTCGTCTTCTGTCCCACCCTGGTGGAGTTGAAGTAGAACTGAATTTCGGAGTTCCAGCACCTGAGCTCAAATTCAGACTCCAGCCATTTATTACTTGTGTTACCTTGGGCAATTAATTTCACTCATTTGGGCCTCAGTTTCACTATGTAAAAAAGGAGGGAGTTGAAATGGGCCCCTTCCAATGCTATCAATTTGCTATGGCTACAAATACTACCAAAACAAAACATGAAATAGTCCCTGCTCTCAGAGAGCTTACATTTTATCAAGGGATGACTGAATGTATGCATTTGGGGGTGATAAGAACTGGGCTTGTGATTTCGTTGGTCTAAAGTTTTCCCAGATGAGGAAATTTCCTCTACCAGTCCAGGTCCACAACCTCCCATTCAATTCAAAGTGATAGAGAATTTCCTAGAACATTTAGAGGTTAAGTGATTTGGCCAAGATTCTTCCCACGGGGTCTTACTGGTTCTGAAGCCAGTTGCTCTATCACCATTGTAGTCTGCCTTTCTTACTGATGTATATATATAAAACAAAAACAAGCTGTTGGAGCTGTGAACTGGAACAACTATTCTAGAAAGCAATTTGAGATTTATGCACAGTTACTGAAATATACATACCCTTTGACTCAGTGAGATCACTACCAGGTCTATAACTTCAAAGCGACCAAAGAAAATGTTGAAAATAATGAGGACAAAAATATTGAAGGATACTCTTTGTGTTGTGGCAAAGAACTGGGAACTTCAAACGATGTCCATTCTTGGCAGAATGACTGAACAAATTATGGTATATGACTGTAATGTAATACTATTGTTCTGTAAGAAATGATGAAAGGCATGGTTTCAGAGAAACTGGGAAAAGACTTGTATGAACTTAAGCAGAGGGAAATTCCCATGTTCAAGAGAACAATTTATGCTATAACAACAGCATTTTAAAGACGAAGAACTTTGAAGGATTTATGGAATGGATTCAATCTAACCTGGAAAGACTTAGGTGGACTGAAGCTGAATGAAGTGAGTAGAATGAGGAAAACATTGTACACAGTGACAGCAACATTGTGCAATGATCAACTGTGATAGACCTAGCTCTTGTCAGCAAAGCAGTGAACCAAAACAATTCAAAAGGACTCTTGATGGCAAATGCTCTCCAATCCAGAAAAAAGAACCATGTTATCTGAATGCAGATTGAATCATATTGTTTCTATTTTGTTTCATTTTATTTTTTTTAATTTTTTGAGGTTTTATCCTTTTGTTCTGATTCTTCTTTCACAACATGACTAATGCAGAAATATGCTTAATGTTATTGTACATATATAACCTATATCATATTATTTTCTGTCTTGTGGAGGAGGGAGGGAAGGAAGGGAGGAACAAAATTTTCTTTTTTTTTTTTTTTAGTGAGGCAATTGGGGTTAAGTGACTTGCCCAGGGTCACACAGCTAGTAAGTGTTAAGTGTCTGAGGCCAGATTTGAACTCAGGTATTCCTGACTCCAGGGCCAGTGCTCTATCCACTGTGCCACCTAGCTGCCCTGGGAGGAACAAAATTTTCTAACTCAAAATCTTATAAAAACAAATGTTGAAAATTATCTTTACGGGGCAACTAGGTGGTGCAGTGGATAAAGAACCACTCCTGGATTCAGGAGGACCTGAGTTCGAAGCCAGCCTCACACATTTGAGACTAGCTGTGTGGCCCTGGGCAAGTCACTTAACCCTCATTGCCCCACAAAAAAAAAAGAAAATTATCTTTACATGTAACTGGAAAAAATTTAAATAATTTTAAGATAAAAAAGAAGTTTTTAAAAAAAGAAATGGAATCCATTCACTGAACACCCATGATTCCAGAGAACTGATGATCAATGGCACCTACCTCCTGGCAGAGAAGTGATGGAGTAAATAGGCAGAATGAGATGCCTATATTTGGAAATGGCCAATATTGGATTTTTTTTTTTGCTTGACTATGACTACTGGTTATAATGGCTATGGTTTTTTTTTCTTTCTTTTCTGTTTGGGTATGAAGGAGAAAATAAGTGCTTGTTAATTGAAATAATTTCTTTTTAAAGGAAAAAAATAGCTCAAACATTTCTAAATATGTACTATGGCAAGGCACTATATTAGTTGCTGGTATTAAAAACAAACAAGCAAACAAAAACTTTAACCTAACCTGTTTAGTCAAGAGTATAGGAATGCCTTTGTGAATGCAATTTAGATTGAGTTAGAAGTCTCTATTTTAGGGAAGACACAACAATCCCAGAAGCTAATTTGCACAGTTTTCAGAAATTTCCTAAATGTCTAAAGCAGGAGTCCAACCCAGATCTTCCTCACCCCAAGTCCCAGTCATTATCCATTACACAACCTGGCCTCCTTACCTGAGTCTTAAGTCTTAATGACTATATTAGAGAGTTGCCAAGGGCACTGTGAGTTTAAGAGAATTGTGGCAGGGTGAAGCAGCCAGAGATGTTAGAACTTGAATCTTCCTGATTTGGTGAAATAACTCTCCCTCCACTAGTCATTCTGCTTCCAAACACTAGATAGCACCTGCTAGCTAGGTCAAACATGAAACATTTCCTGTGCTTCCCCCAAAGAGTTTATGTTAAATTCTCATGTGGAGAATATGTTACTCAACTTGTTCCATGTCAAAATTAAGGTCAACCAGCACTAGTTATTGTGAAAAATGAATATCTCATTTCCTAAATTATGTGATACAATTTAAAGAGCACACTGGCTGTGGAGGTTGTGGACTTGGGCTCAAATCCCAATTCTGATACCTGTGTGGCCTTGGGCAAGTCTTCTGTCTTTTCTAAATCTCAGTTACTTCATCTGCAAAATGAGAGGATTGGACTAGGAGATATTTGACTTACTTCTAGTGTCTCAAAGATCATGTGGCCCTACCTCAAAAGAAGGCTGGTGTGAGGAAACAGCTGTAAAAAATGTAAATCCCCTTATCCATGTAAGACCAAGTAGCTTTCCCTGCATCACTTAACTATCAAGTGTTGGGGCTTAAAACCAGGTATCTCAAATCCAAGTCTAATACTCCTGTGAAAACTTTAGAGTTGTACCCATTTGAAATATTCTGTAAAACACTAGTGTTGAGAGAGTTCTAAGAATTTCAAATCCAACCTAAATAAGCAAACTGAGGCCAGGAGACAATTACAGATATTATCATACCTTATATAGCACTTTAAAGTTTGTAAAGTTTGTAAAGCACTTTTATATTTCTTAGCCCAATGATCTCAACCACAATACCATCAGGTAGCACTATTATTATTGTTTCCATTTTACAGATGAGGACATTAAGGCAGGCCCAGGATTACACAGCTAAAAAGTATCTAAGGCTGAAATTGAATTCAGGTATTCCTGACTCCAAATCCAAAATATATTCCTGAGGTATTGGGGGGGGTGGGGTTTGCTAATGTTAATAATGTCTGATCTTGGGTTAATGCAAAAAATAATCATGAGCAAGCATACTGTAAAGAATTAATTGTTATTTGAGGTTTTTATGCTTCACTGGCCTGGGGCTCCACAAACCACACGGTGCTCCACCCACAGGTTGTAGCCCTCTGGCACCTCACGTCATCACCACTGCCTAAGCCTACATGGGCCTGGCAAAATTAAAATGATTGGAAGCCTAGTGAGGGCAGTCATGTGACTGTCAGAGCGGCCATCCCATTGGCTGGGGCTGTGTGGGGTGTTTCTAGGTTTGGGGGAGGAGAATTGGGCATTCTAGGTGGAAGCTGGAAAGCAACAGGCGTTCTGCTGCGTTTTTTCAGCTGATTCCTGGGCGGTGGTATTTTTTCAGGTATTATAATTTCCCTTTCCCCGGTTTATTTCCTTTCCCTTGATCCCACTGATCCTGTTTGTGTGTGTGTGTTTTTTTTTAAGTTCATTCTTGTTAAAATAACTCCTGTTCTGTTTTGAGGGAGGCTGCTGGTCTCCTTCCTTGCCCCAATATTGCGGCGAGCTGGTTAGCTAACACTTCCCAATTAAAAATTGGTCCCCACAATACTTAGGTCAAATATATGTTATATGCAACTAAAACATCAGTGTATAAAGTGGTTTCAGTTTATTGTTATTGGTAAAGCCTCTCTAAAAAAGATGAAGTACTTGGCTTTTGTAATGCCTATGAATTAGTAGTTCTTTTAGTAGCAGGAGCCCATTTTCAGAATTTCCTTGAAATGGAGTTCTTTGGAAGTCACAAATTTTTACTAAAGCTATAATTAATGATTATCACAGACAATTGATATGCAGCTGATGTGCTGATGATTTGTTAATAGCTGCTCCCTTAATTTCTGAGCTTAGTAGCAATAGGGCCACAACACAACCCTTTTTTTCATTTTGCTTAGACTTCTTCACAAATGCCCAAACCTCACAATTGGACTTGGCATGTTAGAAACGCAACCCTTGATTAAAGTGCCAACTGAATGGGACACTTTCCTCATTGGTGGACATTGCTTGATGCCTGAGTTGGGAAAGAGAAGAGAAATCCTGGGATGGAAAAATCCTAGGCTCTTCTGATTTCCACCTTCCAGAAAGAAGAGGTATCTATCTATCTATACTTCAATATGCATCCTAAGTCCATCATACCTTTGTCAGTGGAAGGATGTAACATTGATATAAGTATTTGAAAGCTAATGTTTAGAAAATAATAAAATTATGTAAAGCTCATAAAAAATATTTTAAAATGTCTTCTACTTTATAAACATTTCCAATATTACTTTTTTGAGATAGCTGATGCAATCTCAATATCATAGAACTGAAAAAAATAATATTAAACACACACTATTACACTATTCAGTCAAGGTCCATGGGCAGAGTCCAAGATTCCACCAGTGGGGAGGGGTTGGGTGTGGAAAGAAGATGAGGATGAAGGCCACAGTAAAATCTCACTAAGCTGAACTCACATATCTTTCCACTTAAGAAAATATATATCCAGCAATTAGTTAGAATTGTAAGGATATTTGGTAAAGGAATTAACTATTCTCTACCCGGAAGAGAGAAAATTTGTTCAAAGAAATAGAGACCCAAAGATGAAGTGATAGATGACATACATGCTATTGGTGCCTACCCTGGTTTTTATAAGTTATGCCCTGGACTTTTGGAGTTTTAAGCATAACTTTGTCTATTTTTTTTTCCTCCTGCTTATCCTAATTTGAAATAGTGAGTTATCTCTGAGTTGACATTTGCTCTTAGGCAAGAAGTCCTTCATAGCTTTTACATTAAGAAGGCTTTTTCTCTTTGTTAGAATGCCATCAGCCATGTGTAATCTTGTGTTTTCAATTTTACCTTGGTTACAAAATGGATGAAAAATACAAAAGCCAGTCACAGTTGGTTTCTCTGCTCTCAAAATATCAGACTAGGGGGCAGCTAGGTGGCGCAGTGGATAGAGCACCGGCTTGGAGTCAGGAGTACCTGAGTTCAAATCCTGCCTCAGACACTTAACACTTACTAGCTGTGTGACCCTGGGCAAGTCACTTAACCCCAATTGCCTCACAAAAAAAAAAAATCAGACTCTTAGATCCATTGACTTCAGTTTTTGTGATTTTTTTTTAATAGCCTATTGAGTGTCTCAATATTATTACCTTACTCTGTGGAGATTATAAAAGCTCTCATGCCATTTATATCTTCCAAATTAATGGAGAGCTAAAACCTTTCACTGCTGTTGCCTCTCTTGTCACAGTTGTTAGAATTGTTGCCTCAGTTCCCTTTGCAAGCTATTAGTTTCTGCTACTGTTATGAATGCTGTTTCCCTTTCTGACTTTAGATTCAGTCCCTCTCTCATAAAATGTGTTCATTCCTTTAAAAGATAGCCTTTAAAATGAAAAGTCATTATTTCATTTTATGGTGGATGTTCATGAACTGGAGAGTCAGTCAGCTGTCCTACCTGGTACTAACAAGGGTATTTCTTTAGATTAGTTATACACTACTAACTTGCCAGCTCTGAATTGAACAAGTCACCAAGGATGTATTGACTTTTGTGTAGCTCTCCACAGTTTCAGGGAGTTAGACATCTAGAATAGCTTTCCTCATTACAGAACCAGGAATCTACATTCTAATCACCATGCTCACCTCAAATACTTACCTTATCTCTTCAGTAATAAAAGTTTGTGAATTAGTTGTACAGAAAATATTGGAAGGCTGTTATACCATGGTCCTGAATGTGTAGTTTTGAAACTAATTATCACACCTTTAGATTGCCAAAAAGTTACTGGAAAATTTATTTGTGAGTGGCAGTAGCTGTGACAGTGGTGGTTGGTACTAATGAGCACCAACTTTTTTTTCTGTTTGTATAGTAGGGCAAGGGCAAAAAAAAAGAAGAGAAAAGGGGACATGGAGTGGAGAGGAATAGCATGGAGAAAGAGGTAGAATAAAAGACAGAGATACAGTCAGAGACAGACTGACAGGCAGAGACACAAAGAAACATGAGAGAGACAGAAAGAGAGAGAGAGAGAGAGAGAGAGAGAGAGAGAGAGAGAGAGAGAGAGAGAGAGTCTTCCTTTCATTCTTTTAATACCAACATTGGAGATTAACCAGATATAATTTAGGATAGCCAAAGTGGGAATAGATCAGAGCTTCTTAAACTTTTTCCACTTGTGACACCTTTTCATTTGAGAAATTTGTATACCACCCTGATTATAGAGGTATATAAAATAGGTATATGTAACCTTTTACCTTGCCAAATCTTTCACAACCCCAACATCCAGTTACAGGATCCCATATTGGGTCTCAACCCTTAGTTTAATAAGCTTTGCATTAGATTATAGAGGGCTTTGAATGAGAGAATGGTGTTGATTTGATTTACTTTTAAGAATGGAATGGATTGAGGACAGTCACCAAGGTGTTCTGCCATTTATTCCTCTCCTAATAAATATCTTTTTTATTTTACAAGGAAAAAAAATGGTATAGCTTTATTTCCTTAATCAAGTAACCTCACCCCACTTAAAGTAATCATTAAAATACCCAATCGATCAATCTCAGTCATAGGTGTCACAGTGATTTTGAAAAGTCCCTGGTAATGGAATGACCTTTAGGATGCATTGGAATTAGAGTCTTTTGAGAGTCTGCAGTTCTAGTAAAACCCTTAAAAAGGAACTAACAGGGTCAGGACAGGGGAAGGAATGGACTTGACCTAAGTCTCCTTCCTGCTCTTTTGACTTTCAAAAGACCTTTTGAGTTTCAAAGAGTCTGTAGGATGTTGGAACCAGGTACCATCTTCCCATCTGTGTCCTAGTGACATACCTGGACCAGCTGGACACAGGGATTCCATTGAAAGATAAGGATAGAACAGAAGTATTTTGATGGCTCTATAAGAAGCCTGGTGAGGAAAATAGACTATGCTTTAGGGGAACTTAATAAACATACCACAAAAAAGGGAAAGGACTTTCAGCAACAGGGATCTCTGAGTTAGTTACGCCTTTGTAATATGTGTTCTCTAAGTTTTCTGAGCTTGATTCAACATTTCCCTGGTCTTTGTTTAGTTGTGGGAGAGTGTGTCATACTTTTTTATGCCCTTTTTGTGAGGATGGGGTTATCCCAATTGTCCTCATTGTATCAAATGACTTGTTATTTCTTATAGCAAAATAATATTCCATCGCAATCATATACCACAGTTTATCAATTCCCCAACTGATGGGCATTCCTTTGATTTCCAATTCTTAGCCACCACAAAAAGAGCTGCTTTAAATATTTTTGTACAAATAGAGCTTTTGCTCTTTTGGGGGATGTCTTTGTGATATAAACCTAGCAGTTAAATATCCCTTTTCTAAAAGATACTTGATGTTTGCTGACCAAAATTTTAACTGATAATTTTGGGGTCACATACACTTGGTAAAGACTTTATCTAATGGCATAAGAGAATCATCCCTGACTTCTCATTGATATCCCTGGAACTATGGGGGGAGATGTACTACTTCCTGAAACTTGACTGGGAGAATGGGAATTGGGATACAGATTATCACTGGGCAAATTAGTTATATTTTAGTTCCAATAGTAAATTTATAAAGCTATAAATGGCAAAGTACTCACCAATTGGAATTGATAGAAAAAGCTTCTTAACTTGAAATTACCCATACCACTCAAATCACAGCTCAGAAAAATAAAAGTGAAAGATTCCTAAGATTGTGTGTGTGTGTGTATACATACATAAATACACACACATATATAATATATACATATATATACACATATATAATATATATACATGTGTGATTGCATATATATTACAAATGTACATTTATATGTATGCATAGCTATGCACTTATGTGTATATAAGAATGTGGATAGATAGATACATAAATACATATAATTGAATAGCTTATATGTTAGTTCAATACTTGAGGAAACTAAAGTTTGGAAAATTATATATTTTATTTCCATGTGCCATATACATAGTCTGGTTTCCCCAGCTGTAGTATAGTGATGTCCAAAAGTGTCATTGTTCACCTGTGCACACAAGTTCCCAGTGCATATTTCAATGACATAATAAAACCATATTCTTTGCATATTGAAATGTTAGTATTTGTTGATAATTAAATTCACAATTTTAAAAAGAGAAAAAAAAAGCAGGGACTTTGACTTAAATCTTTGCTCAATAACATGAAAATTCTGCCTACTTTTGTAGCAAATGGAATAGAATGAGTGGTGGAGAGATTTTTAGAGTAACAGAAATCTTCACCTGAAAATTTTGGAATTTTCTAGTAAGTGATAGTAGTCATAAGGTCATAGATTTAGATCTGGAAGGGACTTAGAGGTCATGAAGTTCAGTTCTCTCATTTGGAGAGGAGACCCAGTGGCCCAGAAGGGTTATAGGATTTGCTCAGGGTGGTTGGTACAGCTTAGCAAGTATGTAAGGAAGGAGATGTTCGTTGGTTTTCCAGATACCAATATTTACAAAGCAGTTATTTTATATATAATTAAATGAGAGTGAGGTGGCCATGTGTAAGTTGAGATAATAGCAGGAAGTGGTCAGAGAAAAATTGCAACAGGAAGAGAAGTCCAGATAACTTGTTACAACCACGGGTGTACCTCTTTATTCTTGTACGCAGGACAAGTTCTACGAACTGAGCTCTGCATTGGGTCAAGAGCTAAAAGGGGGAAAAAAAGAATTTTCCAAAGCCACCAAGTGTCCCAAAATGTATATTGTCACTGGATTCCTATTAAAGTTAATCTACAAAACATGACAAATCAGACATGAACCTCCTAGAAGTACAGATGTTCAGTCATTCTTCAGTCACGTCTGACTCTTTGTGACCCCATTTGGGGTTTTCTTGCCAAAGATACTGGAGTACTTTGTCATTTTCTTGTCCAGCCCATTTTTAGATGATTAAACTGAGGGAAACAGGATTAACTGACTTGTCCAAGGCCACACAGCTAGAAGTGTCTGCGGCCAGATTTGAATTTAAGAAGAGGAGCCTTCCTGACTCCAGGACCAACACACTATCCAGTGCATCACCTTCCTGACTCCAGGACCAACACACTATCCAGTGCATCACCTAGCTGTCCCTAGAAGTTCAGGTATCCACCAGAATATAAAAAGTATTTGCAATGTGATGGCTGATAAAACACCTTTTTCACAAAGTTGTGCTCATAGATTTTTTTTTAGTCTCCTAGATTTTAATCCAAAGACAATCACTTTGTTGTTTAACCAAGATTTTAAAATAAATGCAAGAGG
This sequence comes from Dromiciops gliroides, assembly GCF_019393635.1. Taxonomy (NCBI): domain Eukaryota; kingdom Metazoa; phylum Chordata; class Mammalia; order Microbiotheria; family Microbiotheriidae; genus Dromiciops; species Dromiciops gliroides. The sequence goes on along the minus strand of NC_057866.1, from coordinate 246,772,281 downwards.
GATCATAAAGTCAAAGAGTATATCTGTTTGAAATGTAGAAAGAAGTGTGAAAGGAATATAGTTTCCTATAGATCTGCACTTCTTTTTCTTCCTCTCCTGTAGCATATTTACAGTTTATGCTTGATTCTGTGAGGAACTACTTAAACACTAACAATGAATTGTTTAAAGAGAATTAATTTTGAACCCTATTGTGGCCCAATTAGGCTACCTGGTAGGATGCAAGACAGATGAATGGTCAATCTATTATTCTCTTGCTAGACATCATGCAGAGTTCATCTAACCTGTCACCTATGAAAAACATTGGGAGGAATACCATCATCATTCTTGTTCTTTAAGGAATATGCTGGAAAGTAGCTATGACCTATACTTTATAAAGAATGAGGGAACATGAGGTTCTAGACTCAAATATATGTTGACGAAGAATTCTAGAAAGAACTTTAACATAGCACAGAGATTTGATAGCCACCTCATAGTTTCCCGCTGTGGTTTAGTCTTCTGTACTATATTGTGCTTTCCAGAATTTCATAATTTTGTAAGATAACAACAACTTGAAAATTCATACTTCCTTGGGACTCTCATCCCTTGCCTCCTTAAGGGTCTATCCCTCCCTCAGATAACAGAGGGAAGAGTGGACAGTGGATAGCTCCTTTATTTACTGGGAGTGCTCAAGGTCACCATCTCATCACTTCCCATCCTGCAGTACTTCATCATGCCCCTAGTCAGTTACCCTCTTTATCTCCATCTTAAGATCTTCAGGTTCTTTTTTAAAATTATCTTTTCTATTAGTTTGTGAGATCCTTGAGGGCAGGAACTGTCCTTTGCACATGTTTCTGTCACATGATAAGTGCTAAATAACTGTTTATTGACTGATTGACACCAAACATTTCATTTCCTATGAAACTATATACCCAGGGCACAAATTTTGATTGGAGAAAGGCAAGGATCATGGTGACATTGCTGGGGCAGGGGATACCACCATACATTGGGTAGAGGATGGGAAAAATAAGCCTATTGTTGAATGGGAGAGCATAATGTAGTGTCTAACAGCAGCAAAGATATATTGGACCAGTGCCTAAGACTTTTTTGGGTCAAGGTTAGAATTTCAGAAGATAATGAGCTTGGTTTGGTTGTAGATTACCAAGGCAGGACCTCCAACTCTGCACACATTTCAGGAACTTTGTTATTGATGTTTTGAATTTGTTCATTACTATTGAGCTCAGGCTCAAAAACATAATTTATGTATATTTCCATTTTTTAGTAAAGTGGAGCTAAGTGGTGAAGTGGATAGAGCTCCAGGTCTGGAGTCAGGAAGACTCATTTTCTTGAGTTCAAATCAGACCTCAGATACTTCCTATCTGTGAGACTCTGGGCAAGTCACTTAACTCTGTTTCCCTCAGTTTCCTCATTGGTTAAATGAGCTGGAGCAGGAAATGGCAAACCACTCTAGTATCTTTGCCAAGAAAACCCCTAATGGGATCACAGAAAATCAAATAGGATTGAAAGAATTGAATAACCATTTTGCAGTCATTATTTTGTTAATATTTTTATATAATCCCTTTATTCAAGACTCAACTAAGAATCCTCTTGCCCATTGATTTCAATCCTGATCTTCCCAGATAACAGTAATCTCTCCAATTTCAACTCAGCATTTTAGGAGATCTCTTCTTTATGTGTTTCAAATTTAACCTTGTATTGTAGTTATTTGCTTAGATGTTTTAAAGACAGGGATAGGAATGGGACCCGTGGTTCCATTGGTATAGGAAACTCCCTGGATGAAGAAACTTCCCCTGGCGATGCAGGTCGGTACCTTCTCTTCATGTTCCTTGGCATTGCCTTTCTTTAGGATTGGGACATAAATTGATATTTTCTACTCTAGGGGCTGCTGTTGTGTTTTCCAAATATGTTGTCATGTTAAATGAAACACTTTAACAGCATCATCTTTTAAGACTTTAAATGCCTCAAATGGACTTCCATCACCTCCTCTAAAGTTATCATTAGCAATGCTTCCTAAAGCTCCCTTGACTTTCATTTTCTGGTATATCTGGAGCTAGATAAGTAACTATGCTATTGTGATTATTGGTGATGTTAAGATCTTGTATAGTTCTTTTGTATATTCTTGCCACCTCTTCTTAATCTCTTCTGCTTCAGTAAAGTCCCTACAATTTTTGGCTTTTATCATACTGATTTTTGCATGAAACTTTTTAAAAAATATTTCTAGTTTTCTTGAAGCAATTTCTTATCTTTCCCATTCTATTGTTTTCTTCTATTTCTTTGTATTGCTCAATTAAGAAAACCTTCTAGTTTCTCCTTGCTCTTCCCTGCAATTCTTCATTCATTTGGATATGTCTTTCCCTTTCTCCTTTCCTTTTACTTTCCTTCTTTCCTCAGCTATTTGCAAAGCCTCATCAGGCAGCCATTTTGCTTTCTTGACCTTTTTCCCCCCTTAGGAATGTCATTTGTTGCTGGCTCCTGTAAAATATTATGGACTTCTGTTCATAGTTCATCAGGCACTCTACCAAATCTAATCCCTTAAATCAATTCATCATCTGCATTCCATAATCATAAGGGATGTTGTTTAGGTCATACCTATATGATCTGATGGTGTTCCTGACTTTCTTTAATTTAAGTCTGAATTTTGCAATAAAATGCTCATGAGCTGAGCCATAGTCAGCTCCAGGACTTGTTTCAACTGACTATATAGCACTCCCACCTGTGGCTGAAAAGAATATAATCAATCTCCTTTTTATATTAACCATATGGTGATACCCAGTAGAGTTGCCTTTTGGACTGTTGACAAAGAGTGTTTACTATGACCTTGACAAAACTCTATTAGTCTCTGTTCTGCTTCATTTTGTACTCTTAAGTGAAACTGGACAATTATCTTTTGATTTCCTACTTTAGCATTCTAATGACCTATGGTGAATGGTGACATATTTTGGGGGGGTGTTATTTCTTTTTTTGTTTTGTTTTGTTTTTTTGTTTTTGTTTTTGTTTTTGTTTTTTTTAGTGAGGCAATTGGGGTTAAGTGACTTGCCCAGGGTCACACAGCTAGTAAGTGTTAAGTGTCTGAGGCCAGATTTGAACTCAGGTACTCCTGACTCAAGGGCCGGTGCTCTATCCACAGCGCCACCTAGCTGCTCCAACGGGGGGATGTTATTTCTAGGTGATATTATAAGTCTTTATAGAATCGATCAACTTTGAATTCTTTAAAATCATTGTTTGGAGAAAGTGGTGTCTGATTTTTTGTGATCTCACTTGGGGTTTTCATGGTAAAGATACTGTCATTTCCTTCTCCAGCTTATTTCACAGATGAGGAAACTGAGGTAATCAGGGTTAAGTGACCTAACAGGGTCACACACTAGGAAGTGTCTGAGACTGGATTTGAACTGAAGTTTTCCTGACTCCAGGTCCATCACTCTATCCACTGTGCCACCTAGATAACCAGAGGTTGGAGCAAACATTTGTATTACTGTGATGTTGAACAGTTTACCTTGGATTTGATCAGATATCATTTTGTCATTTTTGAGATTATATGCCAGTACTGCTTTTCTCATCCTTTCATTAACTATGGGGTCTACTCCATTTCTTTTAAAGAATTCTTGCCCGCAGTAGCATATGAAAAGATCACCTGAATTAAACTCACTCATTCCTGTCCATTTAAGTTCACTGATACCCAAGACATTGATGTTTAATCTTTCCATCATTTGTTTGACCACATCCAGTTTATCTTGGTTCATAGATCTCAAATTTCAGTTTCCTTTGCAACATTGGACATCTTGGACTTCCATAACCATATATATTTACAGCTGAACTTCTTTCATCTTTGGCCCAGCTACTTCATTAGTACTGGAAGTATTTGTAGTTGTTATCTTCTCTCCCAGTAGTATATTTCATACCTTCCAAACTGGTATCATCTATTTTGTCATTTTAATGCTTTCCATGGGGTTTTCTTGGTAGGGAGAGGTTAAGTGCCTTGCTTAGACTAACACAATTAGTATGTGTCTTAGGTCAGATGTGAACTCCTGCCTTCCTCACTACAGTTCAGCACTCCATTCATGGTACCAGCTAGCTGACTTAATGTATTCTTTATATTGTTACCATATTACACTTTCCAAAGGACAATTCTAATTCTACCATTTCCTTGATTAGAATCTTACAATGGTTGTCCATTGTCTATAAAATTAAATTCAAACTCCTAAGCTTTTCTATTCATTCAAAGACCTTTATACTCTGACCTACAATGGAACTGCCCTATTTACTGTTCTACTGATCCTTCTGTCCCAGTCAGACAGACGCTAGACTACTAGCTCTTTATTGAACACACCTATCGCTTTCTCACTTTCATTACTTTGCTCATGCTGTTCTTTCAAAGTGGTATGTGGTCTTGACCACTTTCACTGCAATCCACTTGTTGAAATTCTTCAGTGCCCACATCAAATTCTAGCGTCTTTATGATGCCTTCACTGATCCCCTAACAAGATAACTCTGATCACCTTGTGTGTCTACTGATTTTGTGGTACTTAGGATTGCTAAATAAATAGTATGTGAATATACACAAACATATATACATTCATATACATACACACATATATATACTATGATCATATAATACATGCTATTATATTAATAAAATAATATCATAATTGATCGCATAATATTGATCACGTGTTATCATAATTGATATATATATACACACGCACACATACATATATTCCCATATATAATATTATTACATATTATACTATATGCTATTATATATTATATTAATATCACAATTGATCAACACATTAATATTATAATATATAATAATAGTATATATAATTATAACATTAACTCACTTGAATTTTATAACAACCTAATGATGTATTATTATTTCCATTGTACAGGTGAAAAAAAAACAACAACAACAACACCTGGATTTGACTAATGTTATTGGCTTGTCCTTCATTGAAGTGTTTAAGGGAGAACATGAACCAATATCTTCTTGCGTCCAAGACTGGCAGTCTACCCAGTATCTCTAAAAATCAGAGAAATTTTTAAAATGGAAGAGCTTTTCCCCATGATAATTTAGTGTAACTCCTTCATTTTATATATGAGAAAGCAGAGGACAAGAAAGTTTCATTGACTTACACAAAATAACATCATCTGGAATTCTATAATTTTGTGGAGCAGTAGGCAAGGATGAACATAGGGAATGCTGCTCATATTTGCATTGGGTAAAGCTAGGTGCATTTTTTTTTTTTTTTGCTCTGGAGGTCTGACTTTGTATGAGGGTCATTGAGAGAACAGCTATGAGCAAAGCCCATGACAAGCTATTATATAAAAGTGTTTCAGTTAAATGGAAAAAGCAATAGTATGGTTAAGGAACCAAATTCATATTTGTTGGAAGGGCTTCACAGATGAATGCCATTTAAATTAATGGAGGGGGGTTATGTTGGTGGTAGATGGGAAGAATGTTCAATGTTATTGTCAGTAGTAGAAGAAGAAAAACTTTTTTAAAAAGGAAAAAAAATTCTAAAAAGAATAATTAAGGGATTTGATTTTCAGCTGTATTATAATATATTTACAAAGGGAAACACAAACTTAGCAATTATAGCCTTGAATATGCATCAATTACGTTAGGTGATAAAACAGAAGGGAATGGTTGAAGGGGTAAGAAAACAGAACCCACCAATTTGATACACAAACAAAAAATAATTTAAAACATGAAGAAACTGATTTATAATTAGGAACAAGAATACAATTTGGGGGCAGCTAGGTGGCACAGTGCATAAAGAACTGGCTCTGGATTCAGGAGGACCTGAGTCCAAATCCAGCCTAAGACACTTAACACTTACTAGCTGTGTGACCCTGGGCAAGTCACTTAACCCTCATTCCCCCCCCCCCCCAAAAAAAAGAATACAATTCATTATGTTTAAGGACATTTAAAAAATTAGTCCTCATAATATCAGAAAAAAGAAGTCTAAGTATATGTGTTGGGAGGAGAGATAAGAAAGGACCTGCATTATCAATTAGAAGCAATATCATTAAAAATATTGACAACAAATGTCACAGCATCAGTATATGTAAAGAAGAATCTTGCTGATAAGGAAAAAAAAACTTGAAAGTCAAAGAATAGTTAGAGATAACTTTAATATTCCTTTTACTAAAGTTTTTTAACTCTTACAAGGAAAATAAGGAAATTCTACATGTAAAAGGATTGTTAGTAAAACTCTATGTGAGAGGCAGCTAGGTGGCACAGTGGATAAAGCACTGGCCTTGGATTCAGGAGGACCTGAGTTCAAATCCAGCCTCAGACACTTGACACTAGCTGTATGACCCTGGGCAAGTCACTTAACCCTCATTGCCCCACAAAAACATGAAACAAAACAAACAAACAAAAAAACTCTATGTGAAAGAAATTATAAAGTATTTTCTAAATAATTGTAAAATATTAATTATTTTTTCAAGATTACATGTCACCTGTCCACAGGAGTGTCCTGATAAATGTTTAACAACATATTCTCAAGAAAAAATGCATGTAGGACATACTTATTTTTTCTTTTTTTTTTAGGGGAGGGGGGCTGGGCAATGGGGGTTAAATGACTTGCCCAGGGTCACAAAGCTAGTGTCAAGTGTCTGAGGCCAGATTTGAACTCAGGTCCTCCTGAATCTAGGGCCAGTGATTTATCCACTGCATCCCCTAGCTGCCCCTGGACATACTTTTAAGTGTAATCTACAGTATTAACATTTTTTCATCACTTTCTATTTTTGGTACTTCTTCATAACCTTTGACCATTTCTCAATTGAGAAATAAGATTCAGATTCATATATTTGGGTCAATTTCCTATACATCTAGTATATTAAATTTTATCAGATATGGATTTTTTCCCCTTTACAATTCCTTCTCTTATCTCAGTTAGATTGATTTTCTTCAGGAAGAAGCTTCTATATTTTAATATCATGAAGATTCTATATTTTCTTATTTGTGATCCTTATTTTTTGATCATGTAAATTGTCCCTCACTAGATATCTGATTGATAACTCCATTCTCTCTTAAAAAATGACTTGGCCCTTTATGTATATTTTACTTGTCTCTTCATATTAGTTTGAATATAAGATATTTAACCACTGTTATAATCAGTAAGTGTTGACCTTTGAAGTAAGATCCAGAGGATATGACTCCAAGTACAGTAGACTTTCCATTGATAATGCCTCATAGAAAAATACACTTTAAAAACTAGCTCTAACCCTAATATATTCTAGATTCTTGGTGACTGTATTAAGTTTTGAAGATGCTAGTAATTGTATAGTTTGTTATTCTTTTTTTTTCTTTTTTTTTTAGTGAGGCAATTGGGGTTAAGTGACTTGCCCAAGGTCACACAGCTAGTAAGTGTTAAGTGTCTGAGGCCGGATTTGAACTCAGGTACTCCTGACTCCAGGGCCGGTGCTCTATCCACTGTGCCACCTAGCTGCCCCTAGTTTGTTATTCTTTCAATGATGGAAGGGGGGCTAGGTGGCATAGTGGTTAAAGCACCACCTCTGGATTTGGGAGGACCTGAGTTCAAATCTGGCTTCAGACACTTGACACTTACTAGCTGTGTGACCCTGGGCAAGTCACTTAACCCTCATTGCCCTGCAAAAAACAAACAAAAACAAACAAACAAATTAATGACAGTAAGAAGAATTAACTGCTCAAGTGTTATTGTGCTTAGTTCTTACTTCTCCATCTATTTATTTCTCTGAACTTCTATCTCTGTCTCATCATTCCTCAGTTTTCTTATCTCCCTCCACACAAGGGATATCTAAGGCATATTAAGGATAAAATGTATTCTATTTGGCCTTTCAAAATACATTTTCAGGGGCAGCTAGGTGGTGTAGTGGATTCAGGTGGCCCTGGATTCAAGTGGACCTGAGTTCAAATCCAGCCTCAGACACTTGACACTTACTAGCTGTGTGACCCTGGGCAAGTCACTTAACTCTCATTGTCCTGCAAGAAAAAAATACATTTTCAATAATACATTAAAATACATTAACAGGTCTATAATTCTAATAAGTAAATGACAATATCGGTTAGGGCATTTGCACTCTGAATGTTAATGGACACTCAAGTTAAATTGAATTTTTACTCAAAGTCCTTGTTGAAGGATTTTTACAAGAGTACATTGCTCTGATTATCATTTCACAGCATTCTTAGGCAAAACCAACAAACATCTAAGTTAAACAAATAAATACTTCTGCCATTCTCTTTATTTAATTTTTTCCTCAAGTTATTTTTAATCCTGGATGTAAATCAGGCCCAGGGGCAGCCTTGCTGCTCTTTTAAATCCCTCCCCAGTGAGAGAAAAGCCTTGGTAAATTATCTTTTTGAAACTTGGGAGCTGCTACTGCCACCTATCACTATTCAGGGCATGTATACCACTTGGAGGATTGTCAAACTTGGAGTCACTTTATTCCTCTTTGCAGGGTGGATGATAACATCTTAATATATTTCCTATAAAAAATAACCTCAAATAAAAAGGAAGGCTTTTCTATCTGAATATATAATGATTGAATGACTACACTTTGAAACATATATAAATTATAGATAAGCTCTCAGATACTGCTGTCATGTATTATTAATTAAAAACTAAAGATCAGCATCTACATTGAGAATACACCATAGTGCCGAGATTGCTATATGTTTTAACAGTAGGAATTAAACTTAATAGGCAATGAGGCAGCCTTTTTTCAGAGAATTGTATGACTTCATTCATGTCTTTGAATGTGCTCAGCCTCCTTGCAATTTCATGCCCTTTCTTCCTTCAAAATCAGTCTCAATATTGAGCTGTTCTAGGAACTCTAGCACTATCAACACCATTGATTCCTGATCACTTAATGTATAATGTAGTTAATTTTTATCTCCTGTGCACCCTACCCCCAATCTTCTTGTTCACTTGTTAGATGTCCCTAAAATTCTTGAAAGGCATGGACTTGAATTCTGGGAGTATCCTTCATATAGTAGATACCCCCAAAATAGAAACTGGTGGGCATTTTGGGGTTTATTTGTTAAAGGAAACAACCAGCTGAAATGTAATCAAGTCAAATTAACAAGCATTTATTAAACACCTGCTATATGTATGCCATGCCCTCTGCTATACACTGGAGAATACAAAGAAACGCAAAAGCCAAAAAGCTCAGAGACTAATGGGGGAGACAAGATGCAATCAGCTATGTACAAAAAAGCATATACAGGATGAATCAGAAATAATTCAAAGGAGGAAGGCAGTAGATTTAAAGAGAATCAAGGAAGGCTTTCTATAGAAGGTGGGATTTTAGTTGGAACTTGAAGGAAGGCAGGGGATCCAGTAGGAGGAGAGTTGCTTGAGACACTGAGATTTCACTGACTTGCCCAGGATCATACCATCAGTATGTGTTAGAGGGATCCTGCCCTTACTTACCTTTCCAACTACTCCATGATTGCTAAATTTAGAGGATGTCAAATGGGTTCAAAAGCACATGAAAAGTGGTTCTAGGTTCAGGGAGATCATTTTGGAGAGGCTGGAATGCCAATAGCACAGGTTGTGCCCCACTAGAATCTGGGTAATTTGGAGTTAGGCAACAAGGTTTTTTGATTTTCAAAATGAAGAAGTTGCTAGCTTCATCACACAACATGTGATAGCTCGCCTTCCCCCAAGGTAATTAAGTATCTTATTAATTTTGAAATACAATAGGCCTTGTTCAGTCCTCATCTTTCTTCACCGCTCTAAACATTTTTTACACTGTTAACCATCTCTTCCTCCTGGATATTTTCTCCTTCATCATCTTTTGTAACACTGCACTCTCTTCTCACAGAGAAAAGAAGTCCATCCTAGAGTTTGTGATAGAAAAGGAGAAGAAATCAGCACAAAATCCGACATGCACCCTATATTTAATGAAAGCAGATGTCAAAGGGTAGCAGAGAAAGATTTGTACGGTCCCATGGAGTAAAATGCTTCTAGAGCAGTTAGCTAAGGAGTGGTGGGAGACACTGATAAATGAAATTCTGATGATAAAAAGGAAAGTAATCCCAGTGAGGAGGGAATAATGAAATTTGTCAGAAGAACTTCATGTGGATCTATAGAAACCAACTCATATTTTGAAAAGAACTCTACACAAGCATGAAAGAAAACAAAAAAAGTAGGTTAAGCTGTATTAGGAGAAAGAAGGTTCAAAGAAGGGATAAGACCTTTGTTTGTGCTGAATGGGATGATGGTAACTGACACCAGAAAGAAGGTAGAGTTGCTTCCTTTTTATTTTGTCTTTGTTTTTTTCTGCCAAAGAGAACGATCATTGAATGGAAATTACAGAACAAAAATTTACATGGAGTTGATGCCTAATATAAATAAGGACACAATGAAAGAGCATTGCAAAAAATTCAAGTAAACTGGCCCAAATGAACCTACATCTCTGGACACTAAAAAATGATGAATATGATTTGCTGAATCACTATTAGAACTTCTTGAATAATCATGAGAAAAGGAGGAGATCCCACAAGGGAAGGAAAGGGTAAAGTTTTTTTTTTAATTTTTGAAAAGTAAGAATAAAATAGAATTGGCAAACTCTAGGCCTATGAGTTTGACTTCAATTCCTTTTTAGGAATTTTTTAGGGCTCATTAAAGAGATGGTTGGTGAAAATCTACAAATGGAAGTGAGAGTTACAAAGGCCAGCATGTCTTCATGACTAATGCAGAAATAGGATTAATGTTATTATATGTGTATATATATTACCTATATCAGATTACCTGCTGTCTAGGGGAGGGGAGGGAGAAAAATCTGAAATTGTAAAGCTTGTATAAACAAAGGTTGAGAACTATCTTTACATGTAATGGGAAAAAAATAAAATACTTTATTAATTAAAAAAAAAAGAATATGTAATGCCAGCCTAATCTCATCTATTTTCCCCCTGACAGGATCAATGACAAAATGAGAATGCTGTAGAGATAGTTTACCTAGATTTTTAGCAAACTCTGGATACAGTATCTCAAATTATTCTTGTAGAAAAGATGGAGAAATGTGAACTAGACAATTATGCAATCAGGTACTCAGAATTGATCAGATAACCATGCTTGAAGAATACTTTAACATCAACCTGGAAGGAGGTTGTCAATAGAGTTTCCCAACAATCTGTGTGCATCCTTGTGTTGTTTAACATTTTTGTCAATGGTGTGGATAAAGGTATACACACATGTATGTATATCTATCTCTCTGTGTATAATTATATATATATGCATATGTATACAAATATACACACATACATAAATGCACATAAACACAAATATTATACTCATTAAATTTTCAGACGGCACTAAGCTTTGGTAACTAACCCACTGGATGGCAGATTCAGGATTGAATATCCAAAATGATTATGATAGGCTAGTCCATTGCACTAAACCTAATAATATGAAATTAATAGTAATGAATATAAAGTCTCATACTTGGCTACAAATTATCTCCTTCATAAGTACAACATGAGGAAAACATAATTGAACAGTAGCTTTTTCTCAAAATGGTCTTGGGGTCCTAGTGAACTGCAGGCTCAATATTAGTCCTAATTAATCTTGGAATACATTAAAAGAGTTATAACTTCCAGGAATAGCACTATCAGGGGAATTGCACTTTATTCTTAAACCAAATTTAGAGTATTCTGTTCATTTCTGGGCACCACAGTTTAAGAAGAATGTTGATAAAATAAATGCTGAGAAGAGAGTAAAAAGGATGGTGAAAGGCCATGAGTCCATCTCAAATGAGGATCAATTAAAGGATGTAGGGCTCTTTAGCTTAGAGAAGAGAACACTTGAGGTGGGGAAGTGGGCATGATAGTTTAAAATATTTGAAATCATACTCATGTGAGTGAGGTAGGGATAAACTTATTCCTTTTGCTCCCAGAAGTCAAAACTAGGAAAAATGCCTCAAAAATTTTAAGAGGCAAATTTTGTCTTGACTATTAAGAGAGAGAGACAGAGACAGAGAGAAACAGACAGAAACAGAGAGACAGAATGAGAGACACAGAGAGAGAGAAACAGAGACAGGCAGAGAGACAGAGAGAGAAAGAAACAAAGGAAGAAAAAGAAAACCTTTCTCATAATGAGAGTTTTCCATCTGTAGATTGAGATGCCTCAAGAGGGGATGGATTCTTTCTCCTTGGAGGTCATAAAAGAAAGGCTGGATCAAAAACCTTGTGTGTTATACTGAAGATTCACTTCACATGAATCTCCACTTGAATGGGTTGAACCAGATAGCCACTGAGGTCGCTCTTGCAAGTCTAAATTTTGTGATCATGTGATTCCTTCTCAATTTCCTTTGCTAGATCACAATTTAGTCCCCAAAGATCTGGCCCATACCCTCTTCTATTCTTTTTTTCTTTCTTCTTTTTTTTTTTTTTTTTAGTGAAGCAATTGGGGTTAAGTGACTTGCCCAGGGTCACATAGCAGGTTAAGTGTTAAGTGTCTAAGGCCGGATTTGAACTCAGGTCCTCCTGACTCCAGGGCTGGTGCTCTATCCACTGCACCACCTAGCTGTCCCACCCTCTTCTATTCTTTCTATATATCCTTTTTCTTTGTGAACTCATGAGCTCACATGACTCCAAGATCTTCATAGTCAGCCTTATTATCTTTGCAACACCAGATGCCTGTTTGACATCTCCAGTTAGATGTCTTATCATTTCAAATTTAACATTTTCAAAATAGAACTCATTATTTTAACCCCAAATTCCTCCAAATGTAAACCAATCAATCAATCAGTTAATATTTATTAAGTATCAACTATTTGCAAGCACTGTGCTAAGTGCTGGAACCCATTCCTCCAACTTTCCTATTTCTGTTGAAGACATCCTCATCCTTCTATTCACCCGGGTTTCCAACTCTGAGGACATTCTCTACTCTGACCTATCCATCAACCCACATATCCTTTTGGAATGGCATATATATATTATCATCCTGTTCAAAGTACCATAATAATTTCTAAAAGGAAATAATATTAGAGACTTCTGAAGTAGGATTATAGCTCTCTTACATAAGTCAAAAGATGACTTCTCCCTCTCTTCAGGCCTTCATCACCTTTCATCTATACTACAGAAATAGCCTTCCAATTGAACTCATAGTCTCTAATCTTCACTTTCCAATCCACAATCTTCAGTTACCAAAAGAATCTTTCTAAAATACAAGTTTGACCATGCCATTTCTCTCCTAAGGGACCTTGTCTTCACCTCATTGTTTCTGAGGTAAATACAGACTCCTTGGCTTCAGCCTACCTTTCCAAACTTATTTCCCATTTATCCTCTGCACAAACAAAGTTTTTCAGTCAAACTGGCCTAATTTTTAACCATCAGATGTAGAATTCCATCTCTACAGAGTGACCTCCATGTCTGTAATTCATTCCCTCCTTACCTACAACTTTATACATCCTTAGCTTCTTTAGGGCATGGTTCATTTTCTGTCTAGTATAAGAAGCTATCCATTACTCTCCACCCCTAGTTTTTAATAATTTTCTCCATCAAATTATCTTTTAGCCTTATTTGTTTACATATTACCTGTCCTCTCCTCAGTCCAATGTGAGCTTCTCAAGGGCAGAGACTGCTCTTTCTTTTGTCTTTGCATTCTTGGTACCTATCACAATGTCTTGCATATAGTAGTTACTTAGTAGGTACCTGTTGGATTAGTTTGCTTTGTACTATTAGCTAAGCAATGATGAACTGGGATATCTTATTGTACCACACCTTATGTAGTTGTCCTGGGATATACATCTTCCTCATCCCATTCTAACTGAGTGAATGTTTCCTGCCTCTTGCTTGGCCCAGGTGAAAAAATTCCCAGTCATGGATCTGACAATAAGGTCCATGTGTATAATGACACCCTAAATTTACTGTTGGAAGGGACCTTAGAGGTCCTTTTTATTTGCCTGGGTCTTAACTTGCTTATCAAATTAGAGACAAATTCCTGTCTACTGTGTCTGCTGTAGGTTTTGAAGTTTCTTAAATGTCAAATGCTGGTTTAGGATTGTCTTTAGACAATGCATTTTAATGCAGCCTGATGAATTTTGTGGCTGCCTCTTAGATCTTTTTCCCTTGTGGGGGCTTAAAGGGAAACCGATAAGGTGATTGTCTTAACTTCTTAATAGCTGAGCTTCTGAAAGAATATCAAAGAAAGACAAAGCAAAGCATATAATCCCTCTGAACCACAACCAGCTACAATTCTCTTTTAAGCTAAGGTATCAACATCCTTAAAGAACTAGGTTAGAAATCAGTAATTATGGCAAGAGTTTGAAAACATGCTTTTTTTTTTAGAAAATGATCCATGGGAATATTACTTTCTTAGGCAATATGCTATGTTTGAAAATTGTCATAGGAGTTATCAGAGGACTTAGAGCGAGAAAAAAATACAGACATCATCTAGTGCAACCCTCTCATTGTTACAGATTAGGAAATTGAGTTCGAGGAGGTTGTGACTTGCCCAAAGTCACATAGGGAAGAAGCAAAAGAGCCAAGTCTAGCATTACTCCCATCACATCAAAATGTGTGTCCATAATCATTAAATCTATTGGCATGTAGGTGTTGCAGTATATAGAGTTAGCAAGACCTAGGTTCTAAATCCTGCCTAAGACATTTATTAGCCCTGTGACCTTGGGCAAGTCTATCAAGGTTTTTTGTTTTGTTTTGTTTGCCTCAACTTCCTCAACTGTAAAATAGCACCTACCTCGCAGGGTTGTTGAAAGAATCAAAAGAGATATTTGTATAAGGCTCTCAACACAGTGTATGGAATGCAGTAGGTGCTATTTAAATGCTTGTGGCCTTTTCCTCCTTTCCTTTCCCTTTACAAGATTGTTGTGAGGATTGAATGAAATAACATTTGTAAAGCACTTAGCACTTAGCTTACCTGCCACTTTGTAGCCTCTGTATAAACACTAGCTATTATATTGGTAGCTACATGTGCTGATTATGTATTCATTTTGGGAAAAGAAACATATTGATATGTTACATCCATGATATGATGGATATGTAATCTCCAACAATGTGTTTATCTCCTTTTATTCCTGTAGAAAACAATCCATTCTTCTCTTCTCATTCTCTGGGGCCCTTTTCCTTGTTTTCCCATAAATCCTCCACAAAGTGGGGCACCCAACAAGCTGTGGACTTTCCATTGGTTCTCTCTTTATTATCCTTTTGGTGACATGCAATTTTAACACTATGAATGATGGAGTATCAGTCTCTAAAGAAAAAAGTATGTCACCCAAAAGTAATGGAGAGACTTTTAAATGAAGTCTCCTAGCCTGTTGGTGTTAAAAAGATAGATCTTTGTTTCAAGGAGGAAGTTAAGGTCATTAAAAGCACTCCAAAAATGTCCCAAAGGCAATCTATCACCTTCCTTTGCTCAAGTTTAATTAATTTTCACTGTACCTTTTTAAGATAGATGTGGAAATAGATATGTACATATACATACATGTACATATAGAACGCACATGTACATAGGCAAACATATGCACGTACACGTGCATATTCATACATATGCACAATATATACACACATACATAGATACACATACACATATACACACATAAATATAATACATATTCATACATATACACATGTATACATATACATACATATATACACAAGTATCTCTAAAGACATATATTATGTTATACTTATGTTGTATTATGTTGTAATATTGTATCATGTATCATATCACATCCTATAATATCACATTATATATTATATTTATATTATATATTGGGGCAGCTAGGTGGCACAGTGGATAGATCACTGACCCTGAAATTAGGAGGACTTGAGTAGTAGCTGTGTGACCCTGGGCAAGTCGTTTAACCCCAACTGCCTTAAAACATCTAGGGTCATCTCCAGTCATCCTGATATATATCTTGTCACTAGGCCCAGACAATGGAGGTGACACAGGAGTTTGGTAACCTTGCATAGCCCTCCCTCACTTAAAATCCAATTCACTACATGTCATGACATCACCCTGATGTCATGGTCCTCTTTGAGAATGAAGAACAAACAACAACAATTGTTATGTTATATTATATTGTTATGTTATGTCATGTATCATGTTATATTTCATTTCATAAACACATGTATCATATATAACATATATTTATATATACATATTTGCATTTAACTGCATATCATAGTCTGGAGAGTGGTAATTCTTCATGCACTTGACTTTTCACATGTGGATCATTAAGCCAATTTTTAAAAAATGTATTTATTTATTTTTCATTTTCGAGATAACAAAGTAATTCCATAACACAGTAGAACACAAAAAAGATGATTGCACATGAAATTGCAAATCTATTATATGAGACTTGCTATTCCTTTAAAATAAGTAATAGCTATCATATAAATTTCTTTTCTTTCCTCTACTCCAAAGATGGCTATCATTAGACACAAATATTTTTGTACATATGCATTATACAAACATGTACATATGCATCTATACACATGTATATACATACATATGTACATGTGCACATATATCTATATTTTTGTGTATAATCACATACAGGGTGAGCCAAAAGTCATGATGTTTAATAATTTTAAAAAAATTGTTTACTTTATTTTTTGCCATTTAACAGATTTGATTTTTTCATGCAATGTAAAATCATTTCCTATATATACTCTGTATGATGCTAAGACATTATAAATTAAAAACAAAAAATAAAGGAGTTATTAAATATTGAAATCCCTTCTTGAGTTTTGGCTCAGTCTTGTGTGTACATACACACATGGTCATGCACACTCTGTTAAAGCTAAACTTCTAGCTAAACTGTCTAAAATATCTAATGAGTGGTCACCAATAAATTATAAGCTTTAGCAAGAGTGAGACTTTTAAGCATTTATTAAGGAGAATGAGAATTTGGTAAAGAGAGAGAGAAAGACCTACATTCATCTATCTATTAAAGGGAGAACACATTTCTAGCTCTGCTCTCTGCCAGAGTCCACAGGAAAGACTGAGTCAGAGCTCCAGGCTCCCCCCTTCTTCCTCCCACAAGCAAACATCACTTCCTGACGCCAAAGAAAAGACTCATGGTCTGGCCCTCAGAGACCTTCACCTCATGGCAGAGCTTTTCTACAGTAAGTCTCCAGCAGGTGGCGTCATTCCAATTATTACAACAAATGTAAAATCATTCTATACGTATTTTTCTTCATTAGTTGTTTCTCTGGATGCAGATAACATATTCCTTCATAGGCCTTTCGTAGTTAATTTGGGTATTGATGATAGTCAAAGTGACTTATTTGTTATTAAAACAATATTGCTGTTACTGTATACAGTCTTCTCTTGGTTCTGCTCATTTTGCTCTTCATTATTTTGTGCAAAGTCTATCCATGTTTTTTTCTAAAATCAATGAGCTCATCATTTCTCATAGCACAGAAATATTCCAACAATGCCTTTTGAGTGAATTAGGATTTCATCTAGCAGGATCAACAGTATTCTGAGATTCGAACCCATAAACACAGTGTCACTGAAGGGAAGGGAATAAAGAAAGGCATAAATATTTATTTATGTAGCACCTACAATATGTCAGGAAATGTGCAGATTTTTTAAACAAATATTATTTAATTTTATCCCCATAGCAACCCTGCAATATAGGTGTTATTATAATTACTTTACAATTGAGGAAACTGAGGCGGAAGTTAAGTGATTTGTCCACAGTCATACAGCTAATAATTGCCTGAGGCCACATATGAACTCAGGATTTCCTAACTCCAGTCCCCATGCTCTATTCATTGTGCTCCCAGCTGCCTGCACATCTCCAAATAGAGAGATAGAGATCCTTGCTATCTGTAGGGATTTCCTCTTCAACCTGGACTCTGTTGGACATCGTCTAAGACAGCAATCCCATTGATGAGCACATAGCTCCTTATTTATGTATGTTTTACTTTATATTAATAATTAATGTGGGCAGCTAGGTGGCACAGTGGATAAAGCACCAGTCCTGGATTCAGGCAGAACTGAGTTCAAATATGGTTTCAGAAACTTGTCACTTACTAGCTGTGTGACCCTGTACAAGTCACTTAACCCTCACTGTCCAGCAAAAACAAAAACAACAACAACAAAAAAACCCAACAATAATTAGTGAGTTATTCAACAAATACATAAGACAAAAAGATAAGCACAGGGATAAAATAACCAAAGCAAAGAGTGTCGAGAATGGCTTTTGAAGGGTATTTTTCTAAATAGTGAAAGATTGTTATATTTTCTACTTACGACATTATTTAGCTAACTTAATGTTAGCTAAGAGAGAGAGATGGGAATATAGCCTTTTGGTAATATTAAGGTTTCCTTGTTTTCTAACTTAATGTGTTTCCAATTGTTTTACTTGTATTCCACTGAGTTCTAGGTCATTGATATTCTCAAGCTATTCTCTTCTTGTCCTCCATTGCCAGCCCTGCAAAGATAACTTGTTTTGATACTGATTTAGTGTATTGTTGCCTTGAGTTCTTGCACTGTTCTTGTTCTGTGAGGTTAAGGAGTCCCTTTTTCTCCCTCCAATCAGACCATTCTACTCAGAACCAAGACAATTTCCTTCAAAAATAATAGCTTGAACTGTAGCAATTTTGTTTTGTTCTTTCTCAGATATGACTTTTCATCCTGGAGTCAATCTTATGTGTTGGCTGGGATGGTGACTGCCTTATAAACTATTTTTACCCTGCTTACTGCCTTTCATGCTATAGACTACATGGAGGAGGGATGCAGATACCACAGTACGATACCAACATGAAGTCATATAGTCATATTTCTTCTTTCCTGAGGATTTCTCAGGTGAGGGAAAGACATTTGACATCATCTTTCAGTGAAATATCTTGTCTTATACTGTTCCAGGTTAGACTATTTAAAGAAAGGACTCATATAATAACTTTAAGGATTATGTTTATTGTTTTAAAATAAAATATCACTTCATAAGACTCTTTTTATCAAAATTATTTTGAAAAACATAATGGTTTTAGGTACTTTCTTCCTATCATACTAGTGTAAGTCAGGAGAAAAAAAAATAACAGATCAGATGAATTGTTTTCATATAATCCCAAGTAGCTTCTAGTAATGCAGGTGTGTCTACTACCCCCACATTTCCTTGTTGTTGTTTTTTTTTTTAATTTTGTTTGTTGTATTTGCGTGTGTGCATGTTTTTTGTTTATTTGTTTGCTTTGGTTTGTTTGTTTTTATACAGCTAGGTCCTTGTTAGTATGAATAATGGATCCTATAAAGTGGTCTATTTTTTTAAAAATTCAAATTGCTTATTTCTTCTTTAGTGAAAAAAAAATCACCATAACTTATATAATTTCACCTTTGAATAGTGTGAATTCAGATATATGTGATCACTTTGAGGTATTCATTATTTTCAGTAATCAAGACATAACTATACATTTTTTGTTTTATTCTTCCAATTACATGTAAAGATAATTTCCAACATTCATTTTTGTAAGATTTTGAGTTCCAAATTGTACTTCTTCCCTCCCCCTTCCCAAAGCCAGTAAGCAATCTGTTATAACTTACACATTACAATCATGTTAAATATATTTCCACATTACTCACATTGTGTTTTTTTGTTTTTGCGGGGCAATTGGGGTTAAGTGACTTGCCAGGGTCACATAGCTAGTAAGTGTCAAGTGTCTGAGGCTGGATTTGAACTCAGGTACTCCTGAATCCAGGGCCAGTGCTTTACCACTGCACCATCTAGCTGCCCCACATTACTCACATTGTGAGAGAAGAATCAGAACAAAAGCAGAAAACCACAAGAAAGAAGAAATAAAACAACAACAACAAAGACAATGAAAGTTGTATGCTTCATTCTCCATTCAGAATTCATAGTTGTTTCTCTGGATGTGAAGAACATTTTTCATCATGACTCTTTTGGAATCATCTTGCATCATTTTATTGCTGAGAAGAGCTAACTCTATCATAGTTGATCATCACACAATGTTGCTGTTACTAGGAATAATGTTCTCTTGGTTCTGCTCACTTCACTAATAATCAATTCTTGTCAGTTTTTCCAGTTTTTTTTTCCTGAAAACTATCTGCTCATCATTTTTTACAAAACAATAGTATTCCATTAAATTCATATACCATAACTTCTTCAGCCATTCCCCAATTGATGGACATCTTGTTAATTTCTAAATCTTTGCCACCATAAAAAGAGCAGCTATAAATATTTTTGTAGATATTTGTCATTTTCCCTTTTTATGATCTCTTTGGGATATAAACCTAATAATGGTATTGGCTAGCTGTACATTTTGCATTTGATTACATATGTGCATGTTCTCTTCCCTGATGCAATGTAAGATCCTTGAGAATGTGGACTGTTTTATTTCTCTCTTTGTATGCCAAGTGCCTAGAACAGTGTATGGAACATAATAGATGTTTTTAAAATGCTTGTTGATTGGTTGATTGAAGGATGACACAGATGTTCATCATTTTAAGTTGGCTGACCCATTCATCTCTTCTACATGATTTGCCATTTCAAAGCTTTATGAAGCATCCCAGTTTCTTTTTTTTTCTGAATAGAATTTTATTCTCTAACATATATGTAAAAACAGATTTTGATATCAATCTTCTAAAACTTTGTGTTACAACTTCTCTACCTCCCTCCATTCCCACCCCCCACTCACAAGAACTCAAGCAATTCAAAATAAGTTATACATGAGTACTCGTGGAAAAGTTTCCCACATTAGCTAGGTTGTGAGAGAAAACAGTCAAAAAACAAAATGTCAGCTTAAGGAATTGTCAAAAACAAAAAAAAATTAAAAATTTGTTTCCATCTGTTTTCAGATACTATGTTTTGCCATTATAATCAATCATCATAAGCATTTCCCTCCATCCTATTTCCTTCCAATGATATTTACTCTATTTTCTATCTTCTTTTACCCTATTCCTCCTCAAAAGTGTTTTACTTCTGACTGTCCCCTCCCCCGCTCTGCACTCCCTTTTTTCACCCTTCCCTCCTTATCCTCTTCTCCTCTTTCCCTCCTACTTTCCTGTAGGGTTAAATAGATTACTCCTCCCAATTGAGTGCGAATGTTATTCCCTCCTTAAGCCCACTCTGATGAGATTAAGGTCTTCGAGCTAATTCTGTGTTCTAAATTTTTCTTCCTCCCTCCCTATGGAATATAGCAATTCAATGTGTCATAATTGTGCAGTAACACAGAACATCTTCACCTTACTCAAAAGTGTAAGCTTTTACTGCTCTCTCCCCCAATCAGCCATTCAATCCTTCCCCTCTTCTTCCCCCTCACCTTAACTCCCTCCCCTCCCTTAGGGCAAAAATATATTACTATACCTACTTGAGTATGTATGTGATTCCATCTTTAAGCCAATTCTGATGATATTAAGGTTCACTCACTCTCCCACTCCTTCCCCTTCTTCCCCTCCCCTCTATAAGTTATTTCTTGTTTCCTTCATGTGAACTACCTCTCCTCAGACTATCTTTCCCCTTACCCTTCCCCCACTCTATTCCTCCTATACCTTAACCCTATTTTAAAGGTGTCATCATGAATTAGCTAAGTGGCACAGTGGACAAAGCACCAGCCCTGGACCCAGGAGGCCCCAAGCCCAAATCTGGTCCCAGACACAAGACACCCCACCCTGTTTGCTTCACAAAGAACAAAACATAAATGCTTTACAGATATAATCCCTTTATATTCAGTTCAGACCTGTGTCTTCTGTGGATTCCTTACTGAGAAAGTTCTTATGAGTTTGAAGGATGATCTTCCCATGTAGGAATGTAAACAGTTTGATCTCCTAATATCCCTCATGAAGTCTTTTTCCTGTTTACCTTTTGATGCTTCTCCAGGGTCTTGTATTTGAAAGTCAAATTTTCTATTCAGTTCAGGTCTTTTCATCGAAAAGGCCTGGGAGTCCTCTTTTTCATTGAAATCCCACTTTTTCCTCTGAAAGAGTATAATCAGTTTTGCTGGGCACATGATTCTTGGCTGTAGTCCCAGTTCCTTTGCCCTTTGGAATATCATATTCCATGCCCTTCGGTCCTTTAATATAGATTCTGCTAGATCTCATTTTAGCCTTATTGGAGCTCCACAGTATTTGAATTCCTTTTTTCTAGCTGCTTGCAGTATTTTCTCCTTGACCTGGGAGCTCTGGAATTTGGCTGTGATATTCCTGGAGGTTTTACTTTTGGCATCTCTTTCTGGAGGTGATGGGTGGATTTTTTCAATTTCTATTTTGCTTTCTGCTTGTAGAATATCAGGGCAATTTTCCCTGACAATCTCTAGGAGGATGGTTTCTAAGCTCTTATTTTGGTCATGGTTTTCAGGTAGTCCAATGATTTTCAAATTATCCCTCCTGGATCTGTTTTCCAGGTCAACTGTTTTTCCAAGGAGATATTTCATATTGCCCTCTATTTTTTTATTCAGTTGGATTTGCTTTACTGTGTCTTGATTTCTCATAAAGTCACTAGCTTCCATTTGTTAAATCCTAACTCATGTGCCTTAGGCTACTCTGGGTTTTTTGTTTTGTTTTGTGTTTTAACCACATTATTTGGGATCGACGGAATGGGTTTATCTGGAGCTTGTGGGAGTCACAGCCTCTCCTCCGCCATCTTGGCTCTGCCCCTCCAAAGCATCCCAGTTTCAACATAACTATGTTTATTGATTAACTGAACACAGCATTGACAGTCTTTAAGACTACCAAGTCCTAGGGGTGGCTTGGTGGCGCAGTGGATAAAGCAGCGGCCCTGAAGTCAGGAGTACCTGAGTTCAAATCCAGGTTCAGACACTTAACACTTACTAGCTGTGTGACCTTGGGCAAGTCACTTAACCCCAATTGCCTCACTAAAAAAAACAAAGCAAAACAAAACAAAACAAAAAAGACTACCAAGTCTTCATCAAATTTGAATGATAAAGTTGACTGCTTAAAATGGTAATATAGGGGCAGCTAGGTGGTGCAGTGGATAGAGCACCAGCCCTGGAATCAGGAGGACCTGAGTTCAAATCTGGCCTCAGACACTTAACACTTACTGTGTGGCCCTAGGCAAGTCACCTAACCCCAATTGCCTCACCAAAAAAAAAAGTAAAATTAAAATGGTAATATAATGTTTAAGAGTCAGTTGGCAAGGGGGAGGAGCCAAGATGGCAGAGGAAAGATATTAAACCACAGAGCTCCTGACACAATTACCACAACAACAGCAATAAAACAAGCCCTGGAGTTGCAAAACCCACAAAAAGACAGGCTGAGATTATTTTCCAGTCTGCAAGAAGAGTCCAACCCTGCAATCATGCTGACACAGACCCCAGACATGCTGCACAAGAGGAACTTGCCCCCAGCCTCAGAAACAGCTGCAGCATCATTGTCTTCTGGAACTAAGCTTACAGTCAGGTGAGAGGGCTAAACATCTGGCCAGGGCTGGGGGGACATATAGGGGTGTCGGTGGGACCTAAGGAGGAATTTGGCTATCCCACCCCAGCAGGGAACCAAGAAGAAATCCTGAGCAGCAGGAGACCCAGGTGGGGGAGGGGCACAGTTTCTTCAAGGCTAAGATCCACAGCACACATAGTTCTGTTGGCTGGTTAATTAGAAAATTGCTTTGAAGTTATCTTCAGATCAATGAACAGACCAGGCAAGAGAAAAACCTGCCCTCCCTCAAACCAAAACATATGGGACCTTCCAAAGCTTGGAACAGTATAGCTTGGAAGTAGGGCCCCACTGTAAGAGGGATTTAAAAGTCAAATAAAAGACAGAAAGATGAGCAAGCAAAGAAAGTTGAGAATTATCAAAAGTTTCTTTAGTGGGGCACAGTGAATAGAGAACTGGCCCTGGATTCAGGAGGATCTGAATACGCATCCGGCTTCAGATACTTGACCCTTACTAGCTGTGTGACCCTGGGCAAGTCACTTAACCCCAATTGCCTCACACCCCAAAATAAATAAATAAATAAAGCAGCATTAAAAGTTTCTTTAGCAACAAGGCAGATAGAGTTGGACCCTCAGAAGACAATAGCAACCTCAGGGCCCCTACATCCAAAGCTTCCAAGAAAAATATAAAATGTTCTCAGGCCATGGAAGCTACTTCTAAGATACTTTTTGGTACTTTTTCAGTTGGCTGAACTTGACCACCTTCACCATTCATGGTTGTTGAAATAATTTAGAAACTTAAAAGACATTTCAAAAATAAAAAAGAATATCCAGTGAATGTGGAAAGTTGTGGGCCTTTGTTACAGATGTATTTCTCTCACACACTAGCGTAAGGTCTAATGAACAAGAGTTGGAGGTAGTGGGACAAGGGCAACAGAGAAAAGACACAACAATGATGTTCTCTGGAAGTGGTCACTGGACTTTCTGCAAAATGTTTTTTGGGACATGGTGGGATGAAGAACATTTAGGAATGGCACACCAGTCAATCGGTTACCAAGCATTTATTTTGTAGAAAGCTGTCTGTTTCATGATCTTGATGTGTATAGATGGGCCAAATCTTTGGTTGCTTCAAATTGGTATGGAAGATAGAACACAACATAGAATTAGATTTTATAAGATACATGAATGCTTGATCCTTTCACCAAAACTTGTACAATGGTGATTACTGAAGAGTATTTTACTCTTCCCATTAGTTATAATAGATACTAATTTAAATGAAATTCACATATCCTCATCCCCTTAGATAACCTTATTCAAGGAAAACATTTTTATTGGAAAATTGGCTATTTCATTACTAATAAAATAATACTGGGGAAGCAGGGTAGTTCAGTGATACCGTACCTAATCCCCCTCCTAAACACACAGGCCAAGATAGAAAACTTTTCAAACTCAAGTAGTGAGCCAAGACTTCAGTAGGGCAGCTCTTTGGGGGGAGGGTAGTTCTACATTCTATGACATCTCATGCACTAGCTAGGATAAGCAAAGACACTCCACCGCCTGAGGCAGTCACAGAAAAGGGAGTGGCAGAGTGTGGACAAGGGCTTGAAGTGTCCTGTTAACAGCCTTAGTCTAGAGCAGGGCTTTTGAAACTTTTTCCACTTGTGACCTCTTTTCACCCAAGACATTTGTATGCAACCTCAGGAATATAGAAATATAAAATAGATATACATAACATTTTCTTGTTGCCAACTTTTTTTTGCAATGCCCACATTTAGTTATGTGACCACATATGGGGTCACAACCCACAGTTTAAGAAGCTTTGGTCTACAGAAGCAATTCTCCTGATGCCAGAAACATGCATCATGTCCTTAGATTTTCAGGAATTATATTAGAATGCTCTCCCTTGGCTAGGAAAGAATTCCTAGCAGAAGCACAGTTACCATTATGCAAATGCTAGAGATACAAATAGACAGGCCCTGCCTTCAAAGAACATATATATATATATATATATGCATATATATATATGCATATATATATATATACATATACACACACACACACACACATTCATTTAATTGTTTGTTTTTGTGGGGCAGTGAGGGTTCAATGACTTGCCCAGGGTCACATAGCTAGTAAATGTCAAATGTCTGAGGCCAGCTTTGAACTCAGGTCCTCCTGAATCTAGGGCCAGCACTTAACCCAATGTGCCACCTAGCTGTCCCCCACACACCTAGCTGCCCTGAAAGAGCTTATATATAAATTTTTTTACGTTAAGTTTTTGTTTTGTTTTGTGGGGCAATGAGGGTTAAGTGACTTGCCCAGGGTCACACAGCTGGTGTCAAGTGTCTGAGGCTGGATTTGAACTCAGGTCCTCGTGAATCCAAGGCCAGTGCTTTATCCACTGTGCCACCTAGCTGCCCCGAGCTTATATTTTAATAGAGGAAGACAACACATATGAGAAAGTGGTAGTCTAGGTAGAGTATTTTTCACTGCAAAGTCAAAGCAATGGTGTCTAGAGATATAAACCAACTAATTGACATAACCTTTCCAAAAAGTATAGTGTTGATAGAGATGAAATTATACTCTTGAGGCAGCTAGGTGGCACAGTGGATAAAGCAGCAGCCCTAGATTCAGGAAGACCTGAGTTCAAATCTGGCCTCAGACACTTGATACTAGCTGTGTGACCTTGGGCAAGTCACTTAACCCCTGTTGCCCTGCCCCCCCCCAAAAAAAAAGAATTACACTGTCTTCCACACAAGTCCAAGAGAATAAGGTAATACTTTATTTAGGGGCTGGGGAAGGGAAGCCAAAAGGGAAATCCTTGGGCTTCTTCTCATGGGGAAAAGGCATGAAACAGAGCATGGCTCTGAGATACCAATCTCCTTGAGCAGGAGACAGGCAGATACTTTTATAGAGGACTGATGGCAGTCCAGTGAGGTATGAGGTGATCCTCTGACTGTGGAAAGTTCCCATATTGAGGGAGGACCATCCCCCACTGGTGGTGGCTGGGGGAATTGGGTGAGGGGTGACTGCAGATCTCTTAAACTATCTCTCTCTCCTCCTGCCACCACAAAGGCAGAAACCACACCTAATCTTATCTCCCCAGGGGTGAAGGAGACTAGAATGAAGGAAGGGTGGTAGTCCTGGAGCTAGCTCAATCCTGATCAGGTTCCACTTATCTCTTTAGGTGTGTCTGTCCTTTGGTTTAATTTCTCAAGGAGAAAATTCTTTGATGTACCCCAGAGAACTTCTGGGGGTGCTAGGCTCTATAATACATGTACTTATTTGGTATTCTGCATGTTGTTTTTTAATCCCCAGGGACTACTATGATGCTATATAGTAGGTGCTTAATAAATGTTTGTTGATAGATTGACTTAGTAGCCATCTATATGCTGCAGATCACTGGTTTTTTTTATTTGTATATATCACATTTTTTAAAAAATCTTTGAACATGTGGTCCCAAAGCAGAAGGTCATATACTTCAGAGTGAGAGCAAGCTGATTTTTTCTTTTTTCTTTTTTTGTTTTGTTTTGTTTTTGCAGGGCAATGAGGGTTATGTGACTTGCCCAGGGTCACACAGTTAGTAAGTGTCAAATGTCTGAGGCCAGATTTGAACTCAAGTCCTCCTGAATCCAGGGTTAGTGTTTTATCCACTGTGCCACCTAGCTGCACCACAAGCTGATTTAAAAAAAAAATGTTTTGTGTACTTTTGGTGTCCTCAGCACATAGCACAAAGCCTGGCACACACTAAACATTTAACAGATTCCTATTGACTGATTGGTTAGTTGATTCCTTTCTCATTGTTTCCCACCTTCCAGGATTAGATCTAGGCCTAGATTCAATTTGCTAATTTTGTTTACCTTTTAAATTTACTTCCAACGGTGACAAAAAAGAATTAGAATGTTGGTGTTTTAATTCTGTTCCTTGGATGCAGACTATTTACAAGTTCTCCTGGATATCTCTTGATTTCTCCAATCCCCTCAAACCCCTCTCCCCCTAGCCCCCAGAAACCCTCATCTAACTATGCAGAACTCTCTAGGTGAATGTGAAGGCTTCAAAACATGGAGGGGATTTTTTTCTCATAGAATTATTGTCAAAGGGCAAGAAATCCCCAGAGTTTTTGATTCAACCGGCCAATGATTCAGAAAGTACTGTAAAACAAAACATCTTTCTGAATGTTATTGTTCATTACAGGCAGGCCCCCAATTCAGGAAGGCATATTGCCCACAGAAACTCTGTAAATGACCATAGCTTGACACCCCTCTCCAAACTCACCTCCATTTCTTTAGACCCAAGTAGCCTCTTAGCACTTTATTCATGAATAACAATAAGGCCTTTGAAAGGTTAATGCAGATGAGAAAAGAAGGGGAACCATAGATCTCTGGAACAGAAATACAGAAGTTTCATAATCAGCTCCTGACTGTAATCCTTGCTTAATAATTCTGACACTTTGCTTGCCACCTGAGTTTCAGTTAGACAGATCTTATTTGATGCTTATTTTATCTGAAAATGTTATCTGAATTTGAACTTTAATATTAGTCTCTGAGAAAGGCATGAGTAATACTCAATTACTTTTAAAACACATTAAAAGTAATAAAACTGGGGGGGGACCTAATTGGTGATAAAAGATAGTTTTTCAATGAAAATATTTTCCTTAAGAAAGGTCTCCATGGGGTGTGGACATGTGAGGTTCATTTAAATTGTTATTTGTCCTTGGTAATTAAAGAGCATATTAAAACACTTTCTATAATAAGTACTGTCTAGGAGAACTAATCAAGGGTTCAAGTATCTAATAAAAACTAATTATTTGGTAAGCGGTACAAACAGTATTTTAATAATTTTTGAGAGAGTACCGAAGTCTCTAGTTTATTAGGCGCTTAACCTCAGGCTAATACCTATGCTACAGCATCAATTTTGGGGGGGTGAGGGGAAGCAAGTACATGCTTTACTTTTTCATTAGTGGCAAATAAAATGAGTGATATGTGGATCATTAAAATACAGCATTGAATTATGGAAAAGAATCACCACAAGAGACTTGATGGGTCATAATGCTCACACTTCCTATTGTTACGGGGTTGGGACTATTGAAGTTTAAACTGGCAAACTAAACTAAAGGACATGGGTCTGGGGTAACTCCTTGAGAAGCTAAGCTATCAGGATAGACACACCTAACAAGTAAGGGAGATATACCCATTAGGCTTCATTATTGCCTGATGGACACCAATATACAACAATAAATCCAGAAGCCTTGGCCACCACCTCTCATTCAAGTCTTTCCACACCCCCAAATGGAACTTTCCATTGTCAGGTGGTCACCCCATCTGGTCACCCTATCTACCATCCATAAAAGCTTTTGCCTTTCTTCTGTTTGAGGAGACAGGTATCTCAGAGAATCATGCCTCTGAACCATCTCCCCTTGAGAGAAGTTCTTGACTACTCTCTTAGTCTCCTTTCTCTAGCACCTAAATAAAAAACCATTTTTATTATACTTGAATTTGTGTGTGAGAGGGTGTAATGCTCTAAGGAGGAATACCTAAGAACCCCTCCACACTACCACCACCACCGATTTCCCCTGTAAGGGGCTAAAATTCTAGCTATACTGTCTAAAATATCTAATGAATGATCGCCAATAAATTATAAGCTTTAGCAAGAGTTTAGACTTTTAAGCATTTATTAAGGAGAATAAGAATTTGGTGAAGAGAAAGAGGAAGGCCTAGATTCATCTACCTATTAAAGGAAGAGCACATTTCTAGCTCTACTCTCCACCAGAGTCCTGACGAAAAAGAGTGAGAGAGCCAGTCTTGCCCCTTCTTCCTCCCACAAGCAAACTTCAAAAAAAAAAGCCACATGGCCTGCCCTCAGGCACCTTCTCCTCATGGCTGAACTTTCCTACAGTAGCTCTCCAGCAGGTGACATCAGACACTATGGAATTTCAGAGTGGTGTATTTGTTTTCTAGGTGTAAATATAGACTAGCAGTATCAAAGAAATATGTGTCACCTGACTATCCTCAGCATGATTAACTAAAGATTGTATTAATGAAATATTTTGGTTTTCTTTAACCATGTCCTAGCTTTGTAACTTTGTTCAGCCTGTCCCCAGAGGCTGGAATACCCTGCCTTCTTGCCTCTGCCTCTGAGAATCTTTGGTCTTCTTCAGAGCTTATCTCAAAATGTTGTTGTTCTTGAGTCATTTTAGTTATGTTCAACTCTTCTGATCCAATTTGGAGTTTCCTTGGTAAAGACACTGGAGTGGCTTGCCATTTCCTTCTCCAGCTCATTTTACAGATGAAGAAACTAAGACAAACAGGGTTCAGTGACTTTCCCAGGGCCACATAGATAGCTAAGATGTTTTTGAGGCCAGATTTGAACTCAGGAAGATGAGTCTTCCTTACTCCAAGCACAACACTATAACCACTGAACCACCTAGCTGGCCCCTCAGTTCAAATACCACCTAATATATGACACTTTCCCTGACTCCTGACCTCCAATAGAGACAGAGACAGAGACATAGACAGAGACAGAGACAGAGACAGAGAAAAACAGGGAGAAAAAGAGAGGAAAAGTGGATTACATTCTTACTGTGTGACAAGTAGGCGTTGTGCTAAGTGAAGATGCAGCTAATAAGCAAGCCAGATAGTTTAGCATTCAAAGAGCTTATACTCAAACAAGGAGACAACACATAAAGGAGAATATCCTTCCCAACAGCATACTGTGGAAAAAACTGGGAACTGGCAGGATGTCTGAATTCTGGAAAAGAAAAAAAAAAGATGAACATTTACCTATCAGTACCTGGAAACTCAGAGGCAGAGTCCAGGGTTCTGGTGGGAATGAGATGCCTCCTCCCTGGAAATTATCTTTGTTAACTATAACAGCAGCAAGAACAAGAACAAGAACAAGGATAGTAACATAGGATTGTGTTTTGTTTATATACATTTGCATTTGTCTAAATGTGGCTCACATGAAAGCTTTGCTTAATAGTTCAGAATATGTGTCCACTCCTCTGGGACAGAAGTGTTGTTACATGACTGGAGGGGAACAGAAGGACCCACAAGTTTGGCTGCTTTATGATCCTTAGACATTTTAATTATATATTTTTGACCCCTTAGTCTAAGGACATATTACTAGTTTAAGGGACTGATTTATTTTTAAAGGTTCAAGCCACTTTGGAAGTTTCTATCTCTTAGAGGTTGCTCTCCTCCAAACATATCTTTTCACTTGACCCCTTCCTGCCAAATGCTAGTTACACAATGATCATTACAAATAATGAATTAGCCAATTTATCTAAATAGATAGCAAACAGAAATTAGAGAAGTTATATAAATCAAATATATGAAACAACACACAGAGTGAATGAGCTCCCCCACTTGGGGCATCATATCTTACATTAATCAAGAGAAAGGCCCCAATCTCACTCCAGGGGAACTTCCCGTAAGTCTCAAGAGAGACACGCTGGCAATCAGAGAATGATGAGGAGTTAGTTTTCCTTTCCATGTCTCATTTTCAAAGTCTTGTCTCTTTCTCCAGTGTCTCACCCTGAAAAGATTTTGAAACCTGAGATCGGTGGATATTCTCTCAAAGCAGGAAGCAACAAGAGTTTCTCTCTTTCCTAAAGCTCTTGCACAAATTCTGGCCTTCATAAGGGCATGCAGCATTGAGTCATTATTCTCCTCACCTATGAGAAGTCATGCAAATGCTACATACTTATTCTTTCCATCAATAAAATGATGGAACCCTGAGGGAAGGGACCATTTTACATAATATGTACATAAACACATAAAAATATGCATATACATATATATGTACATTTACATGTATATGCATATTTAGAGACAGAGACAGAGAGACAAAGACAGACAGACTGACAGAGAGATATGTGCATTTACATATATATGCATATATTTATATATATATATAGAGAGAGATATGCATATATATATATAGAGAGAGAGAAAGACAGAGACAGAGTCAGAGACAGAGAAACTGACAGAGATGGAGGGGTGGAGGGAGAATCTATTGACACATTTTGGATCTACCAATTAGATAGATGATAGATAGATGATAGATAAATGGATGGATGGATGAAGGGATGGATGGATAGATAGATTAGAAATAATAATCTATGTATCATCTATCTATGTAGACTTTGTCTTTGTATCCCTAGAATCTAGCATAGCTCTGGAGACATGATAGACACTTGATAAATCATGAAGAAAGTCATTAGGAATAAGTAAGAATGCCTTTTGACTTTCTTCACATCATTTTCCAATCACTTCTCTGTACTTGATAATAGTTGAAAGTGCTGATCAGAAGCAATGTGGAGGAGGATAGAACATGATTGCAATGTTGGGGGTGGTGTCACAGAGGAGGAAAGGGCACCATGAGAATAAGCTCTGGGGAAATGTAAATTGCATCAACTCTGGGTTATTACCTCACACCCATCAACTCAGAAAAGATGGAAATAGATGGAAAATTCAATGTTGGCAGGGTTGTGGGAAGACAAGCCAGCTAATTCATAATTGCTAGAGCTATGACTTGCTGTGACCCTTTTGGATAACGGTAAAGAATTATACAATAAGTTTCAAAATTACATATAACTTTTGACCTAATGATCTCAATACTGCATTCAGACCACAAGAAGGTTATTGACAGGAAGAAAATACTTATTGGCACAAAATATTCATTAGAGGAATTATTTATAATAGACCAAAAAGGTAGAAAACAAACTGAATCCAAGAACTAAGGAATCACTGATTAAATTGTGTCATGTGAATATACTTCTTTCAAATCCTACTCTGATATCTCAAAATGTCAGAACCCAGAGGCAGCTGTGAGTTCTCAAAAGTCATGTCAGCATAATACAAACTTTGCCAAGTTTTATAATGCCAAAGTGACTTTTAGTATAATACCAGAAAAAAAGTCTACACTTGCCTTCTTGGGACCAGCCTTAAATAATGAGAGGATATAGGTTGGCCATTGGCAATGAGTTATTTGAATATCTTAATCCCTGAAATAAATGGGTTCAGAGAAACCCAGGAAAATTTCTGGGAACTGATATGGAGTGAAGCGAGCAGAATAAGGAGAAAAATTCATTCAACAAATACCTTGTAAAGATAAACATCATTGGAAGATTTAATAACTGTGATAAATATAACCAATAAGGATAACAAAGAACTGGCAATAAAGAATCCTCACCACCTCCTGACAGAAATCTGATGAATTCAAGATGTAGAATGTAACACATATTTTGGGACATGGATAATGTAGGGATTTATTTTGCTTGACTATTTGCATATTTGTTACAAATATATATATATATATATATATATATATATATATATATATATATATATATATATTTAGTGAGGCTATTGGGGTTAAGTGACTTGCCCAGGGTCACACAGCTAGTAAGTGTTAAGTGTCTGAGGCCGGATTTGAACTCAGGTACTCCTGATTCCAGGGCCGGTGCTCTATGCACTGCGCCACCTAGCTGCCCCACAAATATTTTTTTCTTTTAAATTGGAGGCCAAATGGGATAAAGTGAAAAATAAATGTTTGAAATGTGAAATGTTTTTTGAAACATAAAATAAAATGGTCCACACAAAATACTAGGCAAACTGGATAAGAATGCGTGGCTCACAGGCCAGGTGATCTGGCTTCAAGTCCAACTTCTAACTGTAAGACTCCTTTGTTGTTGTTGTTGTTGTTCAGTTGTTTGTGTTGTACCCAACTCTTAGTGACTCCATTTGGGGCTTTTTTTGGTAAAAAATAATGGAATGATTTTCTATTGTTTTCTCCTCCAGCTCTTTTTACAGATGAAAAAACTAAGGCAAACAAGGTTAAGTGACTTGCTCAGGGTCACCCAGCTAGTAAGTTTCTGAGGCCAGATTTGAACTCAAGAAGATGAGTCTTCCTGACTCTAGGCTCAGCACTCCATCCACCAGGCAAGTCATCTGAATTCTCAGTGTTCTAGATAACTGTGTAAAGCTATAACATTGTAGAAAAGGTGCCAATCTACATTAAAAGGAATAGCAAACTGTAAAACAATTGTGATTTTATATACAATCATCTTTTTATTATACTATGTTATGAAAATGCTTCTTTTATTCTATACATTAAAATTATTATTTTTAAATAGTTACTGATAGAATGGTAGAAAAGGAGACAATAAATTTAAGTTTTGCTGATTTAATGTCTATACAAATTAACTCAATCGCTGGCATACTAAAAGTGAGATCCTTAATCAATGGCAAATGACTTTGATATACTATATATTAATCTTCAAATTCTCTTTTGAAATGAAAGTAGACAGCAATGAGAAATTAATTTGATATTCACAAGCAGCCTGGGAGGTGGAGGTAATCTTATGATTACCACTTTACATTTGAGGAAACTGAGACACATAAATTAAATGACTTGTCCATGGTCATATAACAAAGTAATTGCCTGAGGCCATATTTGAACTCAGGTCTTCCTGCCTCCATATATAATATCTAATAAAGTGTCATCCAGCCTATGCTTAAAAACTTCTAATAGATACCATTCCACTTTTGGACAATTCTAATCATCAGCAAGCATTGACGTGTCTATTTCGAGATAGTCATTGTGGTAAGTATTGAATTTTGTTGTTGTTTTTCAGTTGTGTCCAACCCTTTGAGACCCCCCCCTTTGGGGTTTTCCTATCAAAGATACTGGAGAAGGGGGGCAGCTAAATGGCGCAGTGGTTAAAGCACCGGCCCTGGATTCAGAAGTACCCGAGTTCAAATCTGGCCTCAGACACTTGACACTTACTAGCTGTGTGACCATGGGCAAGTCACTTAACCCCCATTGCCTAAAAAAAAAAAAAATACTGGAGAAGTTTGGTCTTTCCTTCTCCAGTGGATCCATTTTTCCCAAGCAATCAGAGGTTAACTGACTTGCCTAGGGACACACAGGTAGGAAGTGTCTGAATCTGGACTTGAACCAAATTCTTCCTGACTCCAGGCCCAGTTCACTATCCACTGAGCCACTGGTTTCTTCTAGGCATTGAATGTACAAAGAAAAAAAAAAAGATGGGCCCTGACCTTATGAAACTTGCCTTTTAATTATTAGCAAATTTTTCCCAAAATCAAGCCCAAAGTTGCCTCTTTCCAACTTATACTCAGTGCTCTTTGTTCTGCTCACATGTCTTGGTAGAATATGTCTCATTCCTCTTCCCTATGACAGTTGTTCAAATATTAGGTGAGAGGTATCAAGGTGTTCTTTCCCTCCCACTCCCTATTAGAGCAAGCAATAGCTTTTAAATGTATACAACTGACTAAAAAATGTAGGTGTCTCACTGTGCTTACTATTTGCTGACTCCAAGGAATCCAAAGAAAAGCTCTATCTTCAAGCTTTTCTTCTAATAAAAGATTGTATAGATTATCATAGAGAGCTTGTCCCAGGGTCAGGAATCCATCAGGTTTAGACACTTATTAGCTGTGTGACCCTGGGCAAGTCACTTAACCTCTATTTACCTCAGTTTCCTCAACTCTAAAATGAGAATTATGAAGCACATATCTCCCAGGATTGTTGTAAAGATCAAATGAGATATTTGTAAAGTACTTAGCTCAATGTATAGCAAATAGTAGCTGCTTCAGAAATGGTTGTCCTCTTCCCTTCCCCTTATCTCTCTCTACTAGACTTCAAGCCCCTTAAGAACAGAAGTTAGTGTCTCTATCCCAAAGAGATCATAAAAAAGAGAGAAGGACCTGCATGTACAAAACTAAAATAGCTTTTTTTTGTGTCATGGCAAAGAGAGAGAGAGAGAGAGAGAGAGAGAGAGAGAGAGAGAGAGAGAGAGAGAAATTGAGGGGATGCCCTTCAATTGGGGAATTGCTGAACAAGACATGGTATATGAATGTAATGGAATACTATTGTGCAATAAGAAATTATGAACCAGCAGACTTCAGAAAAATGTAAAAAGACTTATATGAAGTGAACCAAAGTGAAATAGAAAGAACCTGGAAAACATTGTACACAGTATCAGCAACAATTTGTGGTGATCAACTATGAATGACTCAGCTCTTCTCAGCAACAAAATGATCTAAGACAAGTATAAAGGACTCATGAAGCAAAATGCTATCCACATCTAGATAAAGAATTGATGGATTCTGGATGCAGATTGAGACATACTTTTTTAACTTTATTATTTTTCTTTTTTTCCCCTTTGGATCTATTTTTTCTATCATAACTGTGATTAATATGCAAATATGATTTAAATGGTAGCACATGTATAACCTGTATCAAGTTGCCTACCATTTAAGGAAGAGAAAAGGGGAGGGAAGGAGGAAGAAACTTTTAGAACTCATAATCTGATAAAAGCAAATGCTAAAAAGTGTTTTGACATGTAATTGGGGAAAATAAAATACTATTTTAAAAATTAAAAAAAACCCACAAATCTTTTTTTTTTTTTTAGTGAGGCAATTGGGGTTAAGCGACTTGCCCAGGGTCACACAGCTAGTAAGTGTTAAGCATCTGAGGCTGGATTTGAACTCAGGTACTCCTGACTCCAGGGCCAGTGCTCTATCCACTGTGCCACCTAGCTGCCCCCCAAAAAGAAATCTTAATCCAAATGAAACCAAACCAAAAGCCTAAAAGATAAATAATATATATATATGCACACACACATAAACATATATATTTTAAAAATAATTTTTATGGTACTTTGCACATAGTAAACAATTAATATATGATGCCATTTGAGAATTAGATGCCATAGCTTTATGGGGAGGGAGGAGAGCATCCTCTCCCTACCTCTGATGGGAAATCAAAGAGAGAGGTTCAAATATAGAAACAATGAATGGGTCAAGTCATTCTTTTAAGGTCCATTTAGTGGGTTTTTCTTACTCATTCAGTGGCATTTATCTTTTTTGGGCAGTTTTTAGGTCAGTATTGGGAAGGGACATAGGGATCACCCTGAACCCTCTAGTTGCACATACCTTTTATCAAAATGCCCATGTGCCACTTGGAGTGGACTAGGTCTAGATGTACTCTTTAGGGAATAGGAAATTCAGTGTTATATATGGTTTCTGGGACAAGGAGAAAGCCCACTAGGAAAAAAGAAAAACACCTCACCTTTCATATCCTATTAGTTTACTAGGAGACAAAACTTAATTCCACAATGAGTGATTAAAAGGAGAAAAATGCAATTACTCAGCAGAGTCAGCATGTTGCTATGAATGAATTTTGGTTCTCCAATAAAAGACTCTGTAACCTTTCAATTTTTGATAGAGATGGGAGATTAGGACTATGAGGATCCATTTTGCCCAAATATTTGCCAACAAATTTTACAATCTAGATGAAATGGATGAATATTTACAAAAATAGAAACTGCCCAAATCAACAGTAAAGGAAATAAAAGATCTGAATAGACCCATTTTAGAAAAAAGAAATTGAACAAGCCATCAATGAACTCCCTAAGAAAAATATCTCCAGGACCAGATGGCTTTACAAGTGAATTCTACCAAACATTTAAAGAGCAATTAATTCCAATACTATATAAATTCTTTGGAAAAATATGTGAAGGAGTTCTACCATATTCCTTTTATGACACAAACGTCGTGCTGATACCTAAACCAGGTAGAGCCAAAACAGAAAAAGAAAATTATAGACCAATTTCCCTAAAGAATATCAATGTAAAAATCTTAAATAAAATATTAGCAAGGATGTTACCTCAATTGAACAACAGAATAATAGACTGTGACCAGGTGGGGTTTAAACCAGGAATGCAGGGCTGGTTCAACATTAAGAAAACTATCAACATGAGTTACCACATCAATAACAAAAGTAACCAAAATCATATGATTATCTCAATAAATGTAGAAAAGGCTTTTGAAAAAAATACAGCAGTCATTCCTATTAAAACCACTAGAGCATAGGAATAAATGGAATTTTCCTTAAAATGATAAGCAGTATCTACCTAAAATCATTGGCTAACATTATATGTAATGGAAATAATTTAGAAGCATTCCCCAAATCAGGGGTGAAGCAGGGATGTACATTATCATCTCTATTATTTAATATTGTACTAGGGGCCAGCTAGGTGGCTTAGTGGATAAAGCAATGGTCCTGGATTCAGGAGGACCTGAGTTCAAATCCGGCCTCAGACACTTGACAGTTACTAATTGTGTGACCCTGGGCAAGTCACTTAACACTTATTGCCCCACCTCCCCCCCCCAAATATTGTACTAGATATGTTAGCTTTAACAATAAGAGAAGAAAAAGGAATTAAAGGAATAAGAATAGGCAAGGAGAAAACAAAACTGTCACTCTTTGCAGATGATATACTTAGAGAATCCTAGAGAATCTACTAAAAAAACTATTTGAAACAATTAACAACTTTAGCAAAGTTGCAAGGTATGAAACAAATCCACATAAATCATCAGCATTTCTATACATGATCAGCAAAGCTCAAAGAGATAGAAAGATAAATTACATTTAAAGTAACTGTAGATAATATTAAATATTTGGGAGTCTACCGGCCAAGACAAACATGGCAACTCTATGAACACACAAATAAATCAGATCTAAATAATTGGAAAAATATCACTTGCTCATGGATAGGCCAAGTTAATATAATAGAAATGACAATTCAACTGAAATTAATTTACTTACTTAGTGCCATATCAATCAAATTATCTAAAAATATTCTATAGAGCTAGGAAAAATAAGAACAAAATTCATCTGGAAGGACAAAAGGTCAAGAATATCAAGGGAATTAATGAGAAAAATGCACAGGAAGGTGGGATAGGCATAGCAAATCTGAAGCTATACTATAAAGCAGCAGTTTTCAGAACTATTTGGTATTTGCTAAGATAGAGTGGTGGATCAGAGGAATAGGTTAGTCACAGGAGACTCAGTAGTAAATGACTACAGTAATCTACTTTTTTATAAACCCAAAGACTCCAGTTGCTGGGATAAGAACTCAGTTTTTGATAAAAATTGCTGGGAAAACTGGGATATAGTATGCCAGAAACTAGGCATAGACCAGAATCTTACACCATATACCAAAATAAGGTCAAATTGATACATGGTTTAGACATAAAGGGTGATACCATAGGTAAATTAGGAGAAGAAGGAAGAGTTTATCTCTCAGATATATGGAGAAGAATTTGTGACCAAACAAAAGATAGAGAATATTATGAAATGCAAAATGGATCGTCTTGATTACATTAAATTTAAAAGGTTTTATACAAACAGAAGCAATGCAGCCAAAATTGGAATGGAAACAAAAAGCTGGGAAACAATTTTTATAGCTAGTGTTTCTGATAAAGGCCTCATTTCTAAAATGTATAGGGAACCAAATCAGATTTATAGGAATGTGAGTCATTCCACAATTTAGAAATGGTCAGGCAGTTTTCAGATGAAGAAATCAAAGCTATCTATTGCCATATGAAAAAATGCTCTAAACACTATTGATTAGAGAAATGCAAACTAAAACAAGTCTGAGGTACCCCCTTATACTATCAGATTGGCTAATATGACAAAAAAGGAAAAGAATAAATGTTGCAGAAAATGCAAAAAAAGAAAAAGGAATATCAATCCATTGTTGGTGGAGTTGGGAACTGATCCAACCATTCTGTTTTTTTCTTTGTTTGTTTTTTAGTGAGGCAATTGGGGTTAAGTGACTTGCCCAGGGTCACACAGCTAGTGATCCAACCATTCTGGAGAACAATTTGGAACTATGCCCAGAGGGCTATGGGGCCATGCCTACCCTTTGACCCAGTAATATCACTACTAGGTCTATATCCCAAAGACATCATAAAAAAGGGAAAAGGACCCACATGTACCAAATATATATATATATATATATATATATATATATATATATATTTATAGTTGCTATTTTTGTGGTGGCAAAGAATTGGAAATGGAGGAAATGCCCATCAATTGGAACATGAACAAGTTGTGGTATATGAATGTAATGGAATACTATTGTGCTATAAGAAATGAACAGGAAGATTTCAGAAAAACCTTGAAAGACAAGTAGATTGATTCTGAGTGAAGTGAACACAACCAGGAGAATATCATACACAGTAACAGCAATGTTGTTTGATGATTAACTGTGATAGACTTAGCTCTTCTCAGGGGTTCAATGATCCAAGACAATTATAGAGAACTCCAAATGATGGAAAATGTTCTCCACATCCAGAAAAAAACGAACTGTGGAATCTGAATGCAGAAAGAACCATATTGCTTCTACTTTTCTTTTTATTTTTTGAAGTCTTTCCCTTTTGTTATGATTCTTCTTTCACAACATAACTAATGCAAAAATATGTTTAATGCGATCATACACATATAAACTATATCAGATTGCTTTCTTGGGGAGGGGGAGTGAAGGGAGGTAGGGAGAAAAATTTGGAACTCAAAATCTTATGAAAACAAATATTGAAAACTATCTTTACATTGTAACTGGAAAATAATAAAATACTTTTATGATAAAAAAAAAAAGAGAACAGGACGTTGAATGTAAAATCCATGAAGGGCAACAGTGTGAAATATCTCAGGAAAGATAGAATGGAGCCATATTGTGAAGGCATTAAAATACCAGGGGAGCATGTATTTTTGTTTTTGTTTTTCTTAGAGGTTTACAGAGTATCGAAGTGGCAGCTGTGTGATGGATGGAATTGGAGGAGAGAGGCACTGTAGGAAGGGTGGCCAATTAGCAAGAAATTTCAATAGTACTACTAAGAAGTGATAGGCTTACAATTTAAGGTGGTTGTGGTATGACTGGAGAGAATCAGATGTATACAGGAAATGTTGAAACGATGGAATTGATAGGAATTGATAATTAGCAGACTTTGTTGGAGGTGAAAGAACCTTGGGGGCTGGGAGAATTGTGGTTACCTCAATTAAAAAAAAAAAGGAAGACACTATATAGGATGTGTGTGTCTAGGGTGGAGTAAGATATTGAGGGAAAAAAAGTCATCTTAGAGTGAATGAAAGTCCCATGCATTTCAAGAGTCAACACAAAAGATCTTATGAAATTGGGAAATTCATGTTTGTTTGTTTGTATTTTCCTGCTGAAGGTTTCAATTGAACAGGTCTGACAGCATGTCAAATCTGATTGTACATAGATAGGATGAAAGAGGATCTCAAAAATACAGGGTGACATGAGTCTGATTGACAAGGTTTTATTTCCTGGTTATAGAACTCTATGAAGGAGGATAGGCTTTATGATATAGTAGCTACACTCTTTTGGGGTGGGGGGAAGGAGGGGTTGGCTAGTTTGAAGGGGTTGGGTGAGCCCATAAAGGACAATTCTCTCCCTCTTCCCCTTTCCTCCCCTGCTCCTCTCCCCTTCTGTACTTCACAAGTCCTCCAGATTCTCAAACAACATGAGCTCAGGTCTCCACATTTTTCATATCATCTTCATACCATCTTCCTGGTAGAGTGCTAGGTCCTGGGAATAAAAATGAAAGGACACAGTCCTTTCCACAAGAAACTTACATTCTACTGGATTCACAAAAGATTTATGATTTTTGTCAGAGTAAGGAATTCCCAATGTAGGAACAATCTGCACTAGAGATATATCACAATCTCCTACTGAGAGTTGGCTCAGGCTCTGAGATGATTACCCAAGGTCACACAGCTATTAAATGTAAGACCTGAGATTTGAATACAGGTCTTTTACAGTTTTAGCTTTAGCATCATACACTACTTCATACTAATTTGTATGAACCCTACCTTTTCTTTTCCCCATTCTACTCTTCTATCCCATTCCATGGTGCCCTCTGGAACTTTGTTTTTGGTTAACTGTCCTTCCTATTATAGGCAGCTAAATGTCTTACTGGATGTGGGGAGATGTGGGGGGCCCCCATCAAAAGCTGATCGAAGTTGTCTGGGGAACAATTAATATCTGGGAGATAAATATTATCTGGGAGAAGGATCACAATGGGGAGGAGTTTAGAGGCCTGCGCCTTTGACTATACTGCATTCTGATTGGCTAGCATTTGGCATCAGTGTCTTGGCAAAGATTGTAACTGAGGAAGAGGGAGGAGCCAGCTGGGTTTCAAAGTCTTTAAAAATCTCTTCATGACCCCATGGACCATAGCATGCCCATGCTATGCATGGGGTTTTCTGGGCAAATATACTGCTGTAGTTTGTCATTTCCTTCTCCAGTGGAGTAAGGCAAACAGAGGTTAAGTGGCTTACTCAAGGTAACATAGATAGTGTCAATGAGGAAGTGAAACCTCTTTTAACATACAAAGAAGAGCAACAACAACAAGCCCTTCTAATTAGATCTTTCCCCACTAATGATTATTCCACCTCCTATATCACAGAACCCTGGCTCCCCCTTGAGGAAACTGCATCACTGATGCATTTTGACTAAGTAATTGACC
The DNA here is from genome assembly GCF_019393635.1 of Dromiciops gliroides. Taxonomy (NCBI): domain Eukaryota; kingdom Metazoa; phylum Chordata; class Mammalia; order Microbiotheria; family Microbiotheriidae; genus Dromiciops; species Dromiciops gliroides. The sequence goes on along the minus strand of NC_057866.1, from coordinate 246,730,611 downwards.
AGTCAGGCCTCCCAGCACTGGATCAGTCTTCTCTCTGGTTTTCTCATATACTAGGCAAGGAGGAGAAGTCATATTTCTTACTCCCCACTGCCTCTTCCACCTTCTATCATTTTTTTCTTTGTGGTTCAATCCACTCAGCTATTTCGTCCTATTCAGATCCTGGTAGCAATTGACTGCTGACCAAAAGATCATTTGTTCTTCTTTGCCAAGGAGTTTAGTATTTGGATCACAGTCTTCCTTTCCCTCCACCTTGACATTATACTTATGTGTTTCAATCTGCAAATTGATCTTGCCTCTAATATCTTTGCTTGCCAATTTATCTATCCCTTTGGTTCATATGATCTACACTTTCTTTCCATATTGACCATACAGAGGGATGAGCATGCCCTTGATCTCTTTACCACCCACAAGTGTTGTATGGTATAATTTTATAAGTATTATCCCTATATACAACTACAATATCCTTTTTTCCCCTGTTCTTGTGTCTCATAACTACTACACTGATTCTACATTCTTTTAGCATTCTCTATTCACTCTCCTCCCCCTGCAAACCCTGCAAACCCCTCTCCCTCTGTCTTTCACTAGGGATCACCTCTGCTCTGGTTTCACAATTCTCTCTTAAGAATCTCAACTAATCAGTTTGATTTTACATACTTCGGAATATGAAGGTTATTTCCTTCATTAAGAACAAAACAGAAATATTTCTTAGTAAGGACACATGTATACCTCTATTATGCTAAGTTTTCTATAAATCAGTATTAGGTCTGTGTGTCCCCATAGAAATAACTTACCAATGAATAAGAAGTCTTCCCTCACTTTATCTTTTGTTAAGATCTTTTTCTTTTCTGTTAAACTAGCCCAGTCCAAAGAACTAGAGTAACATGTCTACAAATTCCTCTTGCCTAAAGGTTTATTTCCTTATCACTTATAATAATAGATGAGATAAGTAAAATAGATAATCAGATTTCCTGCTAATTTTTTTTTTACCAAATAACTTTCCATGTTATACTTTTTACATGCATGTGTTATATGTTATTACTGGTATGTTTTAAGTATTTTCTATCAATATATTCCTTGTATACATACATATATGCATGCATGCATGCATGCACATACATATATACATACATACATGCATACATATTTTTTTCCCCTCAGGCTTTCTTAGTGTCTGTGTCTCTGTTTCTCTATCTCTGTTTCTGTCTTCCCTCATACATGTAAGATAAAAAATATGTATGATGGAATATCTTTGTCTGCCTATCTCCTCTCTGGTTATTTACCTTTATATTCTGCTCCTATTAAAATGACCCAAAGTCAGTTGTTCATCATTAATCTTGCATTCTTAAGGCTAAATGTTATGAATTATGACCTATAGATAGAGCAGCCACCTGGAGAATGCTCCAGGGACTGCTGGACTGTGTGTCAGATAAACACATCTTTAATAAGTCTTCAAAGTTGTTTAAAGCCTCTGACAATAAAGAATAATTATGAAATTGAATTTAAGCTTGGCCTCTGTCATTTTCCCATCCCCCTTCATAACATAGATGTAATCTAAAAATTGAAAAATGACAACAATAACCACAACCACAATGGGAAAAGTATGTGAGAGATGTCATGAGAAAATGAGACCTTTTTTAATATAGAAAGAAGAGCCAGAAACCATCATCTTGTGGTCTTGTGTGTGTGTGTGTGTGTGTGTGTGTGTGTGTGTGTGTGTGTGTGTGTGTGTTTTGGAGGGGTGGGCAATGCTAGTAAGTATCAAGTGTCTGAGCCTGGATTTGAAGTCAAGTCCTCCTGAATCCAGGGCTGGTGCTTTATTCACTGCATCACGTAGCTGCCCCTGGTGTGTTGTTTTTGCATGCATCTACTTCTCAGTTGTTGGCACTTATACTAGCAGTAAACCTAAACCTAGATGCCTCAAGAAATGTGCCCCCTTTGGAAATTCTCATGACTCCCAGATGAAACTTAGGTTTAAATCTGAAATATTTTTCCAATAAATTTTACTTCAGAAACATAAGGTTTGTGACTAGACTGACTTTTATTTCTTTAACATGGTCACTCACACCATCAGAACTGGCTGTTTAGAAAGCATTTGCTATTAAATGGCAGGAAGAATGGACTGGAAAGACTAATTAGCTTTCCACATAAATCCCCTAAACCCTCTGATTCAGAGGTGCAGGATGTGAGGAAAGGGAAATAGGAAATTTTTCACATGCAAATATTTCCTTCCTTCCTTTCCTTCCTTTCCTTCCTTCCTTCCTTCCTTCCTTCCTTCCTTCCTTCCTTCCTTCCTTCCTTCCTTCCTTCCTTCCTTCCTTCCTTCCTTCCTTCCTTCCTTCCTTCCTTCCTTCCTTCCTTCCTTCCTCCCTCCCTCCCTCCCTCTCTCTCTCTTTCTTTCTTTTTGGTGGGGCAATGAGAGCTAAGTAACTTCCCCAGGGTCACACAGCTAGTAAGTATCAAATGTCAAGTATCAAATGTCAAGTAAGTATCAAATATCTAATACCAGATTTTAACTTAGGTCCTCCTGAATCCAGAGCTGGTGCTTTATCCACTGCGCCATCTAGCTGCTTCCTATTTTCTTTATTTTGTCAGTTAAAAATGTTTCAATCTTGCCTTGACCATTTGATGGCAAATTTGATGTTTTTATTGTTTTTAAATGGTCTGTGCATGATAGAAAAAGTAAGGCTGTTTTATCCTATTCATAATTTGACAATATCATTTCACTATGAGAATTCTAGATGAAGACCTGCTATTTTCTTCAGTAATTGTGCTTTTTAAATATTCATTTCATATCATTAGAGAAATAACTTTTTGATGAATTTTTGTCACATGAAAATTTTAATTTATTTTAAGGAAAAGATTCTTTTCTGGTTTTATAACATGAATTAGACAAAACATATACTTATGACATTCTTCAACTTAATCTTCAAAAATTGCCTCTATGACATCATTGAAAAGTGGTCATCTGAATTTTGCTTGATGATATCTGGTAAGGGGAAACTCTCCCTCCTCTTGAGTCATGCCTCTTTTTGTACAGATATTTTAGGAAGTAACCACCACCTCCACCCCATTACATCAAATTCAAATCTTCATTACAGTTTTTACCCACAATATTTGGTTCTGCCTTCAAAATTCAGTGGGCTTGGGCTCATATTCAGCTAGTATTTTCCAGCTTGTAAAGACCTACCAAAGCTTGACCTCTGATGACATAGACTTGAAAAACTCTGACAAGATATTAGAGCAAGAGTTACTGAGAGATTGATGCAAATTCATTCAATATTTATTAAGTATTATATTGGTCATCAGAGATACAAAAATGAAAATAAAATAGTACTTACCCTCAAGGATCTTATATTTTACTGGGAGGAAAATATTGTATACCCATATAACCAAATGTTAAATATATAAAAAGTAATTAAGAGAGGCAAAGAGTGGTAATAACCAGTCTTATCAGGAATGACTGTATAGAAGGTTGCACTTCAGCTGTGCTTTGGGAGAAGCTCAGATTTTGCAAGGTTAAAAAAATGGGTAGTGCATTCCAGAAATAGGGGATTATAACACATTCTTCTGTCACCACAAATGTTTAATTTATTTAACATAGATGTTTTCTAAGAGACCCTATAAGTCCCCAAATTCAGCATCTGAGAAGAAATAAAATTGCAAAGAACTAAAAAGTAGAAAACACATGGTGGGAGTAAATAGACTATTGCACATTACTAGCAATAGTGCTTAAGAACTAATGTGAATGACATTTCTAGGATTAGCAAAGATGATTCAATCATTTTCAAAATTCAAATAAAACATGGATGGTCCAAGAATGATGCTGTTAATCACAGGGTATTAACTGAACCAGAGAATGCCCTCTAGAACATTGAGTGGATCCTAGAGATGATCAATGAAGAGAAGGTACTAGCATTAAGGGAGATTCAGCAAGATATTTAGTAGAAGAAGAGATTTTATCTGGGACTTGAAAGAAGCCAAGGAAGCCAAGAGGAGGAGATGAAAAAGTAAAGGGATAGAGGATAGCCAGTGCATGTGTCCAGTCAATTGATGGACTCAAGAGAGTTAAGTAGGGGTAGCTAGGTGGCGCAGTGGATGAAACACCAGCCCTGGATTCAGGAGGACCTGAGTTCAAATCTGGCCTCAGATATTTGACACTTACTAGCTGTGTGATCCTTGGCAAGTCACTTAATCCTCATTTCACTGCCCTCCATAGTTTGTGGGGGTGTATAAGGATAAGATATAAGAAAATTAGGAAGGCAGGAGGAGGCAAGTTTAGTAAGAACTTTGAATACTGAACAGTGGATTGTCTATCTAATTCTGGTGGTGATTTGAAGCCATTAGAAACCATTTAGTTAGAGGTTATACTTGCCCTTTAGGAAGATCAATTTCATAGAGCAGTGAATGATTGACTAGAGTATAGAGGTATTTGAGACAGGGAGACCCATCAGCAGGCTAGTGTGATAATCCAGGTGTAAGGTGATAAGGAAATGCATAAGGAATAGAGGCAGTGATAGAGGAGAGGAGTATATAAGAAATATCATGAAGGTATAAACTATAACTTTTGCCAAAAGAATAGATGGAGGAGTGAAAAGAGTGAAGATCCAGTGGTTAGCCTGGGTTAATAGGGAAGAAGTGATGGTACTCTTGGCAGTAATAGAAAGTTTAGAAGAAGGGAGGACCTGGAGGAAAGATGAGTTCACTTTTGGGCATGTTGACTTTAAAACATCTTCAGGACATCCAGTTTGAGATATACATTAGGCAGATGGAAATTAGAGATGATGGCTAAAACAGAGGTTAGGACTACATAAGCAAAACTGGGAATCATCTACATAGAGATGATAATGTGGTCCATGAGAGTTGATGGGATCATCAAGAGAAATAGTATAGAGGAAGAAGAGAAGAAGGATTTGTTTAGAACTTTGTGAGACACCCATGATTAGTGGGCATGTCTTAGGTGAAGATCTAGCAAAGAAGACCAAGAAGGAATGGTCAAGAGGTGAATCAGGAGAAGCTTAGTGTCACAGAAACCTAGAGAGAAGAAAATATCAAGAAGAGTTGATCAAAGAGTGTCAAAAGTCATAGAGATATAAAGAAGGATTTCGACTGAGAAAAAGCCATTTGATTTTGTGATTCAGAGATAAGGTGAACAGTATCATTTAAATGAAAAGGTCAGAAACCATACCTCAGATAGTCATGACCAATAACAATAGTGAGTAGGAGTGTAGGAGGCATCTAGGTGACACAGTGAGTGTATAGAGCACTTGATGGGGAGTTAAGTAGACCTGAGTTCAAATCTTACCTCATATCTTGTGTGTCTGACTAATTGTATGGTATCATGCCAGTTTTTTTTCTTTTTTCTTTTTTTTTTGTGAGGCAATTGGGGTTAAGCGGCTTACCTAGGGTCCCACAGATAGTAAGTGTCAAGTGTCTGAGGTCATATTTGAACTCAGGTCCTCCTGAATCCAGGGCCAGTAATCTATCCACTGCGCCACCTAGCTGCCCCTTGTGCTAGTCTCTTAAGCTCTGTCTGCCTCAATAATTCTCAATAGCACCTATCTTCTATGGTTGTTTTTGAGGCTCATGAGATTATAGTTGTTTTGTGGGGTTTTTTTCCTGTTTAGAATTTTAATTTCCAAATTACATGTAAAAACAAATTTTGACATTAATATTTTAAAACTTTGTGCTTCAGTTTCTCTTTCTCCCTCCCCCCTCACACCCACACCCAAGAACTCAACAATTCAATATAAGTTATACATGACTAGTCATGCAAAACATCTCCACATAAGTCAGGTTGTGAAAGAAAACAGACAAAAACAAAACTTTAGATTAAGGAACTATCAAAAGAAAATATGCTTCAATCTGTTTTCAGAAACCATCAGTTCCTTTTCAGTAGATGGATTGCAACTTTCCTAAGTCCTTCAGAGTTATATTGGATCATTGCATTGCTGAAAATAACCACATCCTTCCCAGGAGATCATCTTATATTATTGTTGTTTTTTTATATACAGTACATTTCACTCTGCTTCAGTTCATGTAGATCTTTCTAGGTTTTTCTGATAGCATCCTGTTCAACAAAACTTTTATATAGTACCTTAAACTTGACAAAGAATTTTCTCCCCAATAGCCCAACAAAGTAGGTACCATATATTTTGCCATTATAATCAATCATCATAACTGTTTCCCTCCAGCCTATTCCCTTCACATGATAATTACTCTGTTTTCTAACTTCTTTCATCCTATTCCTCCTCAAAAGTGTTTTGCTTCTGACCGCCCCCTCCCCCACTCTATCCCCCCTTCTTTCATCTTTCCCTCTTTCCCTCCTTATCCCCTTCCCCTCCTACTTTCCTGCAGGGTTATTCCACCCAATTGGGTGTGTATGTTATTCCCTCCTTGAACCAACTCTAATGAGATTAAGGTCTTTGAGCTAATTCTGATGTGTATAAGGCTCCTTTACTTCCCCACACCTCCCCCATTTCTCCCCCCCCACTCCATATGCCCTTTCCTGTTTCTTTCATGTGAGATTTCACCCCATTCTGCCACTCCCCTCTCCCCTCCCCCAGTGTATTCCTCTCCCCCCTCAATTTTATCCCAAAGATGTCATAATGGGGCAGCTAGGTGACACAGTGGACAAAGCACCTGCCCTGGGAATCAGGAGGACCTGAACCTAAATTTGGCCTCCGACACAAGACAATGATTAACCCTGACTGCCCCCCCCCCAAAAAAAAGGAGAATCAAAAAAATAAATGCTTTACAGGTATCATCCCTTCATAATCAATTCACATCTGTGCCTTCTGTCTAAATTTATTCCTATCATTGGCCCTAATACTCAGAATGCTCTTATGATTTAGACATATCATCTTCCTATGTGTGAATGTAAACAGTTTAACCTTTTAACATCTCTCATGATTTATTTTTCCTGTTTACCTTTTTATGCTTTTCGAGGGTCTTGCATTTGAAAGTCAAATTTTCTTTTCAGTTCAGGTCTTTTCATCATGAATACCTGAAAGTCCTCTTTTTTCATTGAAGTCCCATTTTTTTCCCTAAAAAATTATACACAGTTTTGCTGTATAGTTGATTTGTGGTTCTAAGTCTAATTCCTTTGCCTTCGGGAATATCTTATTCCATGCCCTCTGATCCTTTAATGTAGAAGCTGATAGATCCTGTGCTATCCTTACCATGGCTCCACAGTATTTAAATGGCTTCTTTCTGGCTGCTTGGAATATTTTCTTCTTGACCTGGGAGTTCTGGAATTTGGCTATAATACTCCTGGAACTTTTTATTTTGGGATCTCTTTCAGGAGGTTCTCAGTGGATTCTTTCAATTTTTATTTTACCTTCTGTTTCTAGAATATTAGGGCAATTTTCCCTGACAATTTCTTGGAAGATGATGTCTAAGCTCTTTCCTTGATCATGGTTTTCAGGTAGTCCAATAATTTTCAAATGATCTCTTCTGGATCTGTTTTCCAGGTCAACAGTTTTTCCAAGAAGATATTTCACATCACCCTCTATTTTTTGTTTTTTATTCATTTGAATTTACTTTATTGTGTCTTGGTTTCTCATAACATCACTAGCTTCCATTTGTTCAGTCATAATTCTTAGGCAATTATTTTCATAAGAGAGCTTTTCCATTTGGCTTTTCAAGCTATTGACTTTTTTCTTATGTCTTTCCTGTATCACCCTCATTTCTCTTTTCATTTTTTCTTCTACTTCTCTTTCTTTATCTTCAAAGTTCCTTTTGAGCAACTCTATCACCTAAAACCAATGCATATTTTTCTTGGAAGCCTTAGATGTAGGAGCTCTGATGTTGCTATCCTCTTCTGAGGGTGTACCTCAATCTTCCTTGTCACTAAAGTAGTTTTCTATGATTCCCAACTTTTTCTGCCTGCTCATCCTGCCAGTTGTTCACTTGACTTTTAACTCCTTCTTAGTGTGGGGTCCTGCTTCCAGGATATACTGTTCCAAGCTTCAGAGGGTTCCCAGGTATTATGAATTAATGAGGGTAAGGTTTTGTTTTTTTTGTTTTTTTTTTTTCACTTGCCTGGCCCTTTCTCTGGTCTATAGATAACCCCAGGTCAAGTTGCTAATCAACCATGCAACAAAACTGTGTGTGCTGTGGTTGCTAGCTCCAATGAGCCTGTACCCCTCCCCCACCTGTGCCACCACCACTCAAAGTTTCTTCCTGGTTCCCTGCTGGGGCAGGACATCCATATTCCCCCTTAACTCCTGCATACACCTCATGGACTCCCCTTTGGCCATCCACTCAGCCCTCTTACCAGACTGAGCTTAGTTCCAAAAGACATTGGTACTGCAGCTGATTTGGAGGCTCAGGGCAGTAAGTTTCTCTGGCCTAGACTGCCTGGGGCTGTATCTGTGTTGGCACAATAGTGGGGCTAGACACCACTCCCAGCCAGGTTCCCCCTTCTGCCAAACTTCCAAGGTGTTTTTGGCTGTAAAATAATCTGAGGCATCTTTTTATGGGCTCTGCTGCTCCAAGAGTTGTTTTCTGGCTGTGTTTGGAGGTTTTTTGGGGGAGTAATTATGGCAGGAAGTCTCAGTGTTTACTGCCTTTCTTCCTCCATCTTGGCTCCCATGAGATTATAGTTGTACAGTACCCTTCCTTCCTTCCTTCCTTCCTTCGTTCCTTCCTTCCTTCTTTCCTTCCTTTTCTGATCACAGGTTCATCAAATTATCCGAGGAAATATTTTAAAATTGGGGGGTGGGGGAAGATCTAGTATGAGGTTTGTACCTATAAGTGTAATCAATAGAATTAAATATCTAGAACCAGAAAGGTCCTCCAATTTAACCTCCTTATTCTATAAGTATTATTTCACATTTTACAAATGTTGAAACTGAAGTTAAGGTAAATCAAGCTATTTGTCCAAGGTTGCTCAAGTATAACATGCTAGATGTAATAGTTAAGCTTGAATCTTCTAACTCTCTAGCCTCCCTAACTTTCTCTTTCCATTGTACTAGGCTGATTATTAGAATATTTCTAATGTGATAAATGTCTTCTGTTAACTTTTGTATATCATGAAACATCCTTGTGAAAAAAAATAGAAAATAATATTTTTCAGATTTGATTTAGCAAAACTATTGAAATGAAAATTTGGGAAGTTTAAGAAAACAATATTTTCCAAAGTTAACTGAAATGGATACTTCTGTATAAGATGAAAAGTGGGTTCTGTTTTTGAAAGCTTTTTTTCCCTTCTTTTAAACACTAAAATAGTCTTTGGAAATCATGTACTTTTATAGTGATTTTTAGGTCTTTTCAATCCAATCTTTGGGAATTATAATGTTCAAATTTCCACTTATGTGTACCTAAATAAAATAAAATAGAACAGAGCACAAATTAGAGAAGGGTGGAGCTTATTAGTTAAGTGGTAGGAGTATGAAGGAGAAAGCCACAATGCTAATAGTTACAGAAGAACAGAGAGTCAGTTCCTGGCAGCAGTAACTGCTAGTATAATTAGGTCTCAGGAAACAAGAACATTGGCCCCTACTGGCTGTCCTTGTCATACTCCCACAATCCTATAACCCTTGAGATCTTAACACAAGTATGCCTCAGCAATGAACTGCCAGTGGTTTTTCCTTCTGCATGGTGCACCCTGATTGACTATATCTTCTCATGACTACCTGCCAAGGAAGATTGTAGCTCAAAATGTGTTAACAATGGGAGATTAGCTGTTCAACATGGACTGCATTTAAAGTGAATATTTTGTTATTACTTGTCATCTTCACCTTTCCAAGCCAACTTGTCACTCTGTTGTCAGATGCAGGTATTACAGAAGACCTCTTCCTAGCAGACAATGCCCTCATTTGTTTATCTTTCTTTTTACATGGCAATGTTATTGCAGATTTACAGAAATTAAAGGGACCCTAGATGTCCTGTAGTGTATATAATACCTGAATGAGAAACTCCTTGATAGAATTCACGACAAATTATCATCCAATCTTAGCTCAAAGATCTCCAGTAATGGAGAATCCACTATCTCTCTGAGCAGACTGTTCTATTTTTGAAGAGCTCTAATTGTTAGGTGGGATTTTTTGTTTTCTTTACTCAAAGTAAAATCTACCTACCTCTTCCCAATTTTCACCAGTTGTATCTAGTTCTTCCAAAGGTAGGCCAGAAACTGTCCAAAAGAACCAGATATCAACTAACCATAATTTTACCTATACTTAGATAAGGAGTTCTTAACCTGGAATCCACAAATCCCCAAGATGTCTGTTAATTAAATTAAGGGCATCAGTGAATTAAAAAAAAAAGAATATTTATATAATTACACTTCAATATGATTGGTTCCTTTATAATCCTATGAATTTGAGATAATTATTATGGGAAGGGATCGATAAGTTTCACCAGACTGTCAAAAGAGTCTGTGACCAAAAAAACAAAAAATTAAGAAGCCATGGCCTAGACCATTAAAAAAAAAAAATCAGTGGTGGCATCTCTGAGCTTTGGACAGCTGGGAATCTAATGACTAGGGGATAACATTTCCCCAAATAATCCTGAAGAGAAATTGTACATTGGATCCTGTTAGATTTGGGCATGGTGTCAGGTAACAAATGTCCAACTAATGGGGATAAGCTACATTTAAATCTCACAGACCTGTTTGGCTGGATGCGAAAGTGACAGATGAGCTTTAGGGAGGTGTAAGGTGATGTACCTCAGGAAAATGACTACAACTCTGCTTATAAAATGATGAACTCTAAACTGTCAATTTTGACTCAGGAAAAAGGACATTGGAATCACTATGATTTCCAGAGCCCATAAATTAGTGAAAAGCAAGAAAATGTTGGGAATTATCACAGGTGATATATTTTCAAAAGAGCTAGAAAGCAAGGGCATGTCCACTTATTGGGGCTATACAAATTGTAATATATTAATGGAATGGAATGGAATTATGCCATCAGACATGGCAATATGAATATTTATGGGAGAAATGAGAGAAACCTTTATGAACAAATGCAGAGTGAAATAAACATCTGAGAGAACACTTTGTACAATGACATTATAGAGAAAAACCATTTTGAATGACTTTAGATGTCTGATTAATATAATATTAAAACCCGAGTCCAGAGGACTCAAAATAAATTATATCATCTACCTCCTGCTAGAGAGGTGATAGACTTAAAATGAAAAATAAGGCACAATTATTGTAATGTAGTAAATATGAAAATATGCTTTGATATAATCTTTAAATTTTTTGTGAGAGTTTTGGATGTATATATATATATTGTGAGAGTCAAAATTGGATATATGGAGCATTAATCTCCCCCTTTAAACTTTCCCTTTTATATATGTCTCCCAGGCCAATAAGAAAAGGAGCCTCTAAGCTTTAATCTGTGAGGGATCAGGTTTTATTGCTTGGGAATTAATGAGACCACAAAGGTGAAACCAATTAGGGAAATAAGGAAGTAGAAAAACAAATGAATAGTCTTAGTTCTAAACTTAGTCTGTGCAATCCAAGAGATTAAGCTAGTTTAAAGGAATTTAGAATTTTCCTTTATAAAACTCACCAAATCCCAAACTGCTCGCCAGGCTGAGAACCAGCATACCCAAGACCGAACACCAAACACGTGCTTCTGAACTCCCATCACCAGGGCGCTGCCTGAGACTCTCCCTGCACAAACCATGGCTAAGTCAACCACCAGAGAGAGTGAACTTCCATTCCCGCTTTCACTTTTGAGTTAGTGTCCCGGAAGTTCCTTGTGATTTCCTCCCCAAAAGGTGAGGTCTTTCAGAAGCCGCTCAGTAGCATGTGCAAAATTCTGATATTAATCTTTACTACAAATAATTTTTACCACTATGTGTGTGTGTGTGTGTGTGTATACACTGTTCAGGTGGTGGTCAGTAGAATTGCAAAATAGTAATTTCTTGTAAAAACAAAGAAGGAGATAGATGGATAGATAGATAGATAGATAGATAGATAGATAGATAGATAGATCGATAGATAGATAGATAGATGGACAGATAAAGAAAAACAAAAGAAATTGTCCCTGCCTGCTGGGCCAGGCATAATAATCCTTTGTGCTGAGCATATTACTGAAAGTTGATTTTACATATTATATGTGTGTGTGTGTGTGTGTGTATGTGTATATGTGTGTAGAACTGAGTGCCACATAATAGGGAGATTCCTATTGTGTTACTATTGAGTTCTAGTTCTGACTGTACTGCTAAGAAGTATTACCTTGGCCGAGTCATTAAATGTTTTTAGAATCCAGGGTCCCTATCTGTTCACCTTTCACTGAAGAGAGAAAGCATTGTTCTTCCACCTATTCCTCTTCTTTGAGGGACCTAAATTTACTCCTGGTCATAATCAGAAAAAATGCTTAGACCACAAGCTGAAGCTACCCTCTCCTATGTCCCTGGTGACAAGTGTATGTCTATTAACCTACACTTATGTTTGGGGTATATTGTTGTTGTTAAGTCTCCAGTTATGTCCAACTCTTCATGACCTCATGGAACATAGCCTGCCAGACCCTTCTGTCCTCCACTCTATACCAAACTCTGTCCAAGTTCATGTTAATTGCTTGCATGACACTGTCTATGCATCTCGTGCTTTATGGTCCTCTTCTCCTTTTGCCTTCACTTTTTTCCCAGCATCAGAGTATTTTCCAGTGTGACATGTCTTCTTATTTTGTGGCCAAAATATTTGAGAATCAGCTTCAGTATTTGTCCTTCCAATCAATAGTCTGAGTTATTTTTTAAGTATTGAATACTTTGGTTTACTTGCTTTCCTCTCAAAGGGCTTCTCCAGAACCACAATTTGAAACACTCAGTTCTGTGGCACTCATATTCCGTATAGTCCAACTCTCACAACCACATATTACTACTGGAAAAACCATAGCTTTGACCATACTGACCTTTTTTGGAAAGGTGATGTCTCTGTTTTTAGTATGCTATGCAGATTTGCCATAGCTTTCCTTCCAAGGCATCTTTTAATGGCATGGTTGTAGTTGCCATCTGCAGTGATATTTAAGTATAAAATTTAAAATAAAACAAAAGTTTCTCTTTTTTCTCCCTCTATTTACCAGGAAGTGATAGGACCAGATGTCATAATCTTAATTATTTTTTTCATTTCCAACTTCAATCTCCCTTTTACACTATCCACTTTCAACCCTCATCAAGAGGCTTCTTAAATCTTCACTTTCTGCCATCAGAGTGGTATTGTCTGCATATCTGATATTGTTGATTTAACTTGGGATATATAGTAGAAGTCTAATGGAGGCATAGGAAAAAGAAGAGTTCTGGAAATTGCCACCACTACATGTTTTCTGGGCTTGGTAATAATGGCAGCTAGGCCAGCCACCACCATTCCTAGCATGCTCAGTCAGGGACATGCTCTGGTCACTATGGGATCAGCATAAATCCACAGAACAACAATAAGAGTGGGACCAATCCCATGCAAAGTCAATATACTATACACCAAGATTTTATAGCATGAAAAATGGCAATTTTTCATTTACCAATTTGTCTAATTAATTTACCAATATATCCAAAAGTCTCAACATTGTAGTTAATGCTAGGAGTTATGGCAATTTGCCTCTAGATGCCTCCCCCAAAAAACCCAAACATTACCTGGGAAGAATCCATATTTTAATAGTTCACATTTATATAGCACTTTCATCTAAATTGCTTCTTGTGAACCTCACATTAATCTGTAACTATGCAGGAGAAACATTGATTCTCATGGAAGTGAAATGTCTTTCATTTGAATCAGGGTCACCTGGTTCACAGGTGTAGGATGAGGGTTTGAATTTATAAGCTAATGACTGTAAATATTATATTCTTTCAACTCTGTTACACCAACTTTATAACCTATAATTAAGGGCCAACTCTAATAGCATTGTTAAATTTTCAATTCAGAAATTTCAAATGCTACAAATCCAGGCTTCATTTATTTTTTTGTTGATTGTCTAGACTTATAAAACATGATGTATAAAATGTTAAAAATGAAGATTAAGGGGCAGCTAGGTGGCGCAGTGGATAGAGCACCAGCCCTGGAGTCAGGAGTACCTGAGTTCAAATCTGGCCTCAGACACTTAACACTTACTAGTTGTGTGACCCTGGGCAAGTCACTTAACACCAACTGCCTCACTAAAAAAAAAAAAAAAAAAAAAAAAAAAAAAAAAGATTAAACTTAAAAGTGTTTGTTGGGTAAATTTTCTCTGGGTACATTTTGTTGAACATTTCCCAGCATATCACTGCCTATAATTCTATAGACTTGACTTAGATGTAATCATAATATCACCATCTGTACGGGGCTAAAATTCTAGCTAAAGAAATCACTTCCTGAGGCCAGAGCCACATGGCTATGTCTTCAGGCCAGAGCTCACATAATCTTCCTCCCAGCAGGAGGTGTTATTCCAACTCTCACAAAATGATTCTAATAAACTTAACAAAAATTTGATCAACATTATTCATGATCATATCTTATACTTCTTTTGTCTTTAAAATTTACAAAACCCTTTAGGGAAATTATTTCACTGGAGTTTCACAACAATCCTATGCAGTAGGGACTATAGTTATTATTTCCCCCTGTAAAGAATTAATTATTATTTGAGGTTTTTATGCCTTAGCACGCACTGACCTGGGGCTCCACAAACTGCACGGTGTTCCACCCACTGGTTGTAGCAATTGCCAGGGCTCTGGCACCTCACGTCATCACCACTCACTGACGCCTACATGGGCCTGGCAAAATTAAAATGATTGGAAGCCTAGTGAGGGCAGTCATGTGACTGTCAGAGTGGCCATCCCATTGGCTGGGGCTGTGTGGGGTGTTTCTAGGTTTGGGGGAGGAGAATTGGGCATTCTAGGTGGAAGCTGGAAAGGGACAAGTGTTCTGCTGCATATTTTCAGCTGATTCCTGGGCGGTGATATTTTTTCAGGTATTATAATTTCCCTTTCCTGTTTTATTTCCTTTCCCTTGATCCTACTGATCCTGTTTGTGTTTTTTTTTAGTTCATTCTTGTTAAAATAAATCTTTTTTCTGTTTTGAGGGAGGCTGCCGGTCTCCTTTGCCCCAATATTGCGGTGAGCCGCTTAGCTAGCACTCCCGAATTAAAAATTGGTCCCCACACCCCATTTTACAAATCATGAAACTGTGGATCAGTGACTCACCCATTGTCACACAGCAAGTAAATGTCAATGGTGGGATTCAAATTCAGGTAATCATAAGGGTCCGTATTTATATAGTGTTCTAAGGTTTGTGAAGCACATTATATTCCTTATCTCATCTGTTATCTTCTTGGACCCAAGTCTGGACCTTTGTTTAGAAGAAATTCTGGGAGGTCCTTTCCAGCTACTAAGGTGGAAAGACTTTGCTTTGGGTCCAAAAAAGGAATTCATTGCTCTTGTTCAGGAATAAGACTACTAAGCTCAAGGAGTCTACTCACTACAGGCTTGCCTTTTTTTTTTTTTTGTCCACATTAACCCAGGATCATTAGCCTTAAGGCATGGAGAGAAGAGAGGCCTTTGTGATATAGTTTCAGTGTTTTATCTGCACATCATGCTGCCTCTTACAAATAGTTTAGTGCCAGATTGGGTGTGGAGAACTAGAGCCAGTCAGAGGATATGGAGGCTCAATGGAGTTATGTTGCTAGATGAGGTGCTTATAATAACTCTCTCAGAACTTGTACTGGTAGCCATGATGTTCCTATATATTAGAACTGGGCTGCTGATAACCAGAAGGGAAGGTGTGAGGAATATGCACTTTTCAGAGAATTCTAGAGAGAAGGGGGTTTATCCTGAAGTGTTCAAGTTAGGATGGAGCAAGTTTGGAGACCAGAGCTGGTCCTAAAATAGATTATTCGGTTTCACATCTAAAAAACCACAGAAGGTTCTTTAGCAGGAGTTCTAAGATGTGGAGGTGTGGGGTGGGGTGGGGTGTGGGTGGGAGGGCAGGACAGATGGAATCAAGACCAAACAGGTAGCAGTCAAGCCTAGGTTTTGTGAGAAGCTGAGCTCATGTTTCAGCACTTATACGTCACAGGCTGAGAGGTAGCCAAGGTCAGAAATAATTTGGTTTTTTTCCCCCTCTCTGTATTAAGGCCATCACCATAAAGCCAGGTTCCCAATTAAGATGTCATCCTTGACTTTTCACTGTCACTCATCCCCTTTGTGAAATCTCTCACAAAGACCGAACAAAGTCACGATACTTTTCAAAGATCTACAGAGTTCTGAGATGCTCTTTTGGAATAAGCAACTTTTGGTCAGAGGCAAGTTGTTGAAAACCTGGACTGATAAATACATGACAGGAATGAGTGGCTCAGAGAGTAGGCTAAACCAATTGATGGCAGATGGTGAGAAAAATCCATGAAGCATCTTTTTTCTCTTCTCACGGAGGTGAATCAGGCTGATATTTCCATTATAGCTAATATATTCTTTAATTATGTATCTATGATTATTAATTATTTATCCTGCTAACAAATCTCATGACCAATAAAAATGATTTTGTTAAAGCCTTTAAGTCAAGGATTTGAGACCAAAAGAGGAACAATTGCCCATGGAAAAGAAAGGTAGTCCAAATATTTCTTTACCTGAGAACTGCTTGAGCTAAACTCACTAGGGTGTAATTTGTCTGATTTCTGAGCAATCCTGTAACATACCTCAAGAGTGTCTAGAGAACTCAAAGATGGAAAAACCTAGTAAGGTGATGAGCCAATAGCAAACTGAGGCATGGGGATTTAGTGGATCTGTTCCCAGAGCATATTAGAGGTATTGCCCACCTTGTATCTTATACCACTGATTAAACATTTCTCCTATCCCTCTCCTCTCTACTCATACCCCAATCATCCTCACTTAAACCCTCACCAACTCTCACCTAGACTCTTGCAATAGCTTTCTAACTGGTTTCTTTGTATTTATCTCTGATATAGCTGCCAAATTGATATTACTTATGCACACATCTGGCCATGTCACTTCCCTTCTAAAGGAACTTCAATGGATCTTTATTGTCTCTGGTACATACCACAAACTCCTCTTGTTGGCATTTGAAACCCTTCACAATCTGAGCCTGGATTACCTCTCTTTGAAAGTTATTGCACATTATACCTCCTCATATACTACTCTTTGTTCTACATGAAATCACATTTCTCATGTCTATGATTTGGTGCACAGTATTTTGTCTATAGTTCTCTTCTTCCTCACCTCTGTCTCCCAGAGCCCTTAGTTCTCTCAACTTAAGTTCCCTGTCCCTTGAGAAGTATGTATTGAATCCTCTGTTGTTCCCTCTTCTCCCTTAACATCTCAAATCACTTTCTATATGTTTGATAATCTTTCTTGGGTAATGATCTGTCCCTGCACTCCAATTGAATGCAAGGTCCATGAGAGCACGGACTTTCACTTTTTGTTTTTGTTTGGTTTTTGGTGGGGCAGTGAGGCTTAAGTGACTTGCCTAGGGTCACACAGCTAGTAAGTGTCAAGTGTCTGAGGCCGGATTTGAACTCAGGTGCTCCTGAATCCAGGGTTGGTGCTTTATCCACTGCACCACCTACCTGCCTCCTCACTCTTTGTTTTTGGATCATTAATACCTGGTATATGGTAGACATTTAGCAAATACTGAGTGATTGATTTGCCAGTGTGTTTCCAAGCAGACAAGTTGCGCTAAGAGAACTCTTCTGTGCTGTCCCTTTAAGTGCCAGTCTGGAAGAGCTGTGAGCCACATGGCATAGGTTGTCTCATTTTTACAGAAAATTGCTCTAAATCAGAGTCTGAGGGGCAATGGAATTCCTCTGGGTTAGATTTTTCAAAGGCATAAACACTGATATACTGACTATTCCTAGCCTCAGTCAACAAGCATTGATTAAGCATTTACTTTATAGCAGGCATTGTGTTGATACAAAGACAAAAATGAAGAGTCTTTAATAATTATGGAAGCCTACAAGAAAAAGGGGTATGATAAAGAGAAATGAGCAAAAGCTTGTGTGAAAAAAAGGTTTCTCCGGTTTATTTAACAAATAGTAAGTACTTAATAAATGGTTATCAATTGGTTGATTGAAAAGGAGAGATATCAGAAATTCATCAGCTAGGTGGCACACTAATAGTGTGTTAGACCTGGGGTCAGGAAGACCTGAGTTCAAATCCAACCTCATAGACTTATTTATTAGCTGTGTGACCCTTGGCAAGTCACTTAAATTCTGTTTTCCTCAGTTTCCTCATCTGTAAAATGGGTATAAAAGTATTTCTTGTGAGGGTCAAATGAGAAAATATTTGTAAAACACTTTGCAAACCTTAAAGTGCTAGATAAATGATAGGGAATGATGTAGGAGGCAAAAAAAAGTGCTAACAGAAAAACCTAAAACCCAAGCTTTAATTCAGATATTAACTCTAAAAAGGGAGTCAGACCTCAGTTAATGGATAACTAATGCTAGGTTTTCATATCCACATAAATCAGTACCTATAACGGGAACAGAGGGACCTAGGCTGAGGAGACCTGAAGACTATAACAATGATAAAATGTCAAGGGTATAGAAATTCTGAAGAATTATGTTTTGAAACCAGCCATGGGAATCAGAAAGAGACATGTGCAGAAAAGGCCAAATTTGTCCCCAGATTCACCTTATGACGTGTAAAGCCCCAAAACACCTTCACTGGAAAAGGCAACCACCTCAGTGGTTGGTTTAGGACCCCCAGGAACTCCAAATTAGGATAAGCCCTCCCTTGTAACACCCCTAGGTGGACAATATTATAATGAGTAAGACAGACCCTCCCCTATACCTCCCCAAGGTGGAGATTATTATAAGAGAGACCGATAATCAATTTATCTACACTATAAATAGAACTGTCTTTTCTTTCACTATTCGAGAGATACCTTTCCACTTTTCTGGTTCTCTCCCTGGTTCTCTCACAGCATTGCAATAAAACTTAGTAAACTGAGTCACTGAGTCTTGTAATAATTTTGGGACAACTCACAATCAATTTGACCCCAAATTTCCTGCCCACATCAGGGAATATCAACATGTATTTTGGAGTCCTCTAGAAAAGAGTCTGGCTAGAGTGGAAGACTATGAATCAGCACAGACTATGTTTTGAACAATAAAAAAGAAGGATGCCTTAGGGGCTGATAGATTACTTTCCCTAGGTTTTGGATTGTGAGATAAATTTGAATAGAGTGACTCTCAAAGGAGGGGTTTTTTTGTTTTGTTTTGTTTTAGTGATAATAATTGGATGAGAACCTGGGTGTGTCAATTGGGAGCAAGGTGTATTCTAACTACCTCATCAGGACTTTGGATTGGATGAGAGAAGGTGGAATCACAACTGGGAAAGATAGCTAGAGATACAATACAATCCTAGAGGAACCAGGTCTCAGTGACTGATAAAAGGTAAAAAAGTAAATATGATGACTTGGTGTAGAATTCAAGGGAGTTTGTTCATAATAGAATGGGACTTCCAGTGGACTCAATGGAAGGCCAGGAAGATCTAGTGTAGGACAGTTGCCATTGGTAGGTATGACTAATGTTGATGGAAATAAGAAAGTGAAAATCAGGGATTACAGGCAGTTTGTTCTTCACCATACAGGGTTGAATAAAACTGGGATAGAGAGAATAAGAGGGTATAAGAGTATGCTAATTATTGGGAAGTAAGTCATATAAAAATAAAGACATTTTAAAAACCATAGATTCACTATTGGTACCATGAAATTCATAGCTCTAACAAATGAAAATAAATTTCTCTTTTAAAGACATTCTGTACTCCTAATATCACCCAACAGGATCCAGAGGGAAAAAAGAAACTGACCTGAAATGTGTAATGCAATTGATTTTAGTCTTTACACCAAAATGCCTTGTTTGATCTTGGATTAAAGTGGCACTCAAGTGGTTTGATCTTTTAAAAATTTAACTGCATATACCACTTAACTTTGTTCCCATAAGGTAGGTGGAAAATATGAACTCAGTCTTACACTTCAGAAGGTCGATGTTTAATTTTCTCCCACTTTGTACCAAGTGGAATTTTTTTTGGGGGGAGCAATTTGGGGAAGAGAGCCACACCTCTTGCCAACACTAAACCCTCTGCCTTTTGGTTCCACTTTTATTGTATTACTAAAGCTAGGGTATTCTCAGGTTCTGGGAATCATCTAATGGAAAAGATCTTAAGCAGAGGCCCATGAACTTATTAATTTCTTAAGAACTATATTTCAAAACAATTCATTTCCATTGTAATCTTATGTATTTTATGAACTTAAAGATGTTAATTGGAAGATTCTATATAACCTTCACCAGACTGTCAAAAAGGGGTCTATGACACTAAAATGTTACAAACCTCATTTTTGAGCTCTTCAAAGGCAGGGACTCTTTTTTTCCCTTTCACTGTATTCCCAGTGTACAGTGTTCAGTACACAATAGGTGTTTAATACATGCTTTTTTTTCCTCATAAAAGTATTTTATTATTTTCCAGTTACATGTAGAGATAGTTTTCAACATTTGTTTTTATAATTTTTTTATAATGTTTCAATTTTTTCTCCCTCCCTCTCCTCCCTGCCCCTCCCCAAGACAGAAAGCAATCTAATATAGGTTATATATGTAAAATCACATTAAACATATTTCTGTAATACATGCTTATTAAATGACTACTGTTAACCTGGATATTAAGGAAACAATCAACATAGGAGAAATAAGGTATTTAATGGGGCAGAGGAACTATATCTAGTGGCATAGCAAACCGAGATGCTAGTAATACCAAAGATGGGTCCTGAGGACCGGGTTTATATGGAGTAACAAAGGGAACTATAAGACTACCCTGGAGTTAAGTATAGAAGCCACTTAATTCTAAATTAATGTGAATGGATTCTTTTGCATAATAATGAAAATCCGGGGAGTTTGGTGGGAAATCCTTGGGAGGAGATAGTTTGTTTGGTGGGAGATTCATAAGTCCATCAAGTGTCTGGAATTGACAATGATTGGTTAGCCCCAGGCAATTCATTGGCCTGGGAAGGAGGAGTCTGTGGGGATCAGTCAATTCTCAGTAAATGTGTGGTTATCACTACCTTCTACCATTTTCTTTCTCTTTCTTGGGGTCTTTGCTTTGAGCTGGCTGTTGGGAAATAGGGTTCTTCCTTGGCTTCTCAAAAGCATTGGACTAGCTAGCTATTTTAGAGCAGTTGTACTACAAGGATTTAAAGGAGAAATATAAAAAGGGCAGGGAAAACAAAAACTCACTTTAAAAGGGAAAGTTAAAATTATGCTAATCTTTTCAGGCAATTCCATTCTCCTACATATGGTACATGACCAAGATCATCTCTTTTTTAGCTCCTCTACCTCCTAAGGAGAAAGGGAAGTGGGAAGTAGATTTGGCAAGTGCTGGTGATTCAGGGCTATGGCAATACCACCTTTGCCTCTCCCCCCAAAGAATCCTTAATAGGAACTTTTTATACAGCTATGCCTTTATGTGTTTTTTTTTCTGTTTTTCTTTTAATCCTAATTTAAACATATGCACAAAATTTGCATTTCCATACACACAGAACACAAAAAGATAATCCTAGATGAAACCATAAATCTTTATTTCATACCATTTTCTTCTCTTTTTAAATAGGATATAATAAATTGCATACTTTTTCCCCTAGACTATCCTGCTTATGTTCCTTCTGAATATCATTCTATGTTTTTTTGATATTTAAAAAAAATTACCATACTGCTCTAATTTTTTGACATCATCACTGCTACCTCCTCTCTTTTCTGAATTTCACCACCCATGAATTAAAATCAAAGAGAAAGAATGAGGGAGAACAGTTTATTTTATAACAATAAAAAAGCAGTCACATAGAATGAAATCACATAGTGACCACATTTAAAGATATATGCATTTACACAGTGTGTTCATCAGCAAATCCTCTGGGTTTGGTTGAGGCTGGGAGCTGACTTGAATTTGGCTAATCTGATAAGGAATTCTCTGCTTCCAACTCCTCAAAAATCACAGGTAGTGGTTCTCAGATGGATGGCCATGTGGAGGGAAGGGGCTTCTGTGAAGAGCATATAGATTTGATGAAAAAAAAGTAATTGTTTGGGCCATATCTATTCGGGATGACTGAGTACACCATTTCAGAAAATTGTTTACCACAGGGGGCCTCCCTCATGATGGTAATTCTGCTTAAGTAAACCTAGTCATCATATCTATAAGACCCCAAGTGCTTTATTAAATCAGAATGGAATAATTTTGGTGCTCTAACATACAAATGCAACTTCAATTTTTCCAGTATTTCTTCAATTCACAATATCATTATATGAAAACATCTCCATAAAAAACATTGGTATTTCCTGTAACTATCAATGTTCTCCTGATGTTAGTGTTAGTAGATGACTTTGTACCAATTGAATCAAACCCTGGAACAATGTAGGAACTCTTAAATACGATCAATAGCCACTAAAATAGAGTGTGGTTTAACTAGTTAAGGGGTGGGGGTGGGGGGATGTGGATAAAAAAAATGTTTTGTCCTATCCATAATATAGAGTTGAGGAAACAATCCACTGACCTTTTCTATTAGCATGGACACTGCAAATAGATAATTAGTTGTTCCCAGAATTGAAGGAGAGTAGGCTAGATCATCTTTGGGAAGATATAGCTGTTTTAATACCCATATGTTGTGATCTTTCCTCCTATTCTGTTTTCTTAATATCTCACATTCTCTCCACCTTTTTGTCCCATTCCTTTTTTGAAGAAGAGGTGGGCCTTCTCTTTTCTAAGTCCAACCTCTCTACTTCTACTATTGCTTCTAAACCCTCATATCTCCTTAGGGAAAATGCTCCTTTCATAACCCCTCATTTTCTAATATTCAATCTGTCTTCATTCACTGAATGCTTCCTTGTTCTTCTTCATTTTACTGCTGGATTTGATATTACAAACCATCCATCTCTTCCTCCCAGGTATCTCTCTTCTGAATTTTTGTGTCATTGCTCCATCCTAGCTTTTTTACCTTTCTGTATACTATTTGCCAATGTCATTTTCTGGTTCATCATCCATATCCTGACCCCATATTCATGGGCATACTAAAGGACAAAGAAGAACTTTTCTCAAAACTCATATCAGTTCATCATTTGGGTTTAATTATGACTTTTTTGAAGCTGACTCATATATATATATATATATATATATATATATATATATATATATATATATATATATACACACACACATATATATGAATACGTGTGTATATGTATGTATGTATATATCCAGCCCTAACCTGTCTCCTGCTAAGTTTCTTCATCATAAGCTGCCTTCTAGACAGTTCCACTTGAATATTCCAACAATATCTCAAACTCAACATACTCAGAAAACAATTCTGTATCTTTCCTCCAACTCACCTGTTTTCCTTACTTCAGTATTTTTATTTAGGGCACCACTATCCTTGCAGCTACCAAGACATATTATTTTGGAGATGTCTTCAACTCTTTCCTACCCCTACTCCTGTACATATCTAATCAGTCCCCAAGTGTTGCCAATTCTGCCTCCACATGTGTCACAAAATACTTTTTCTCTCCACTCATTTCCCACCATAGTTCAAGCTCTCAGCATTTCTTTCCTGGACTATTATAGGGGTCTTCCTCATCAGTTTCTCATAATCTTTTTCTTTCCACTCACAGATTGTTCAAATTCCTGTCACATCTTCCCTAGACAATTGCAATAGTTTTCTAATTTAGTTTCCTGTCCCAAATAGCTTCCCTCTCCGATTCATCCTTTAAAAATGATTTCCCTGAGGGGCAGTTAGGTGGTGCAATGGATAAAGCACCGGCCCTGGATTCAGGAGGACCTGAGTTCAAATCCAGCCTCAGACACTTACTAGCTGTGTGACCCTGGGCAAGTCACTTAACCCCCATTGCCCCACAAAAACAAAAAAACATTATTTTCCTAAAGAATGGTATTCTCCCCCCTGCCCCCCCCCAAATGCCTGGGGTTCATCACTTCTTTTCCAAAATAGAAACACATATAAACAAGGCTTAGTGCAATCTAAGTTCTAACCAAAATGGTTTACTTGTTATTTTTATCATATGATATTCTTTCCACCTACTACTCCCCCTGTGTTTGTTCACTGGTTGTGCCCAGTGCCTGGAATGCCATCCCTAGTTACCTTAGGCTTTTGGAATTAATAGCTTCCTTCAAGTCATCTCTCACATGAGTTGTAGGCTAATTAAACCTCTAGTCTTCACCACATCAAAATGACTTCGTATATAGTTTATGGTTTCTTATTTGTGCATTTTTTCTCCTTCCAGTAGAATATAACTTCCTTGAAGGCAATGACTATTTGGTTAAGTTTTTAAAACTCATATCCAAAGTGCCTGATAAATCATCACTTACTGAATGAATTGGGTTCACTTTGATTCATACCTGTACCTAGTAAATAACTGCCCAGCCCTGCTAATTTTGGATGGACAGGAAGAATGCTTAATTCAGGATATTTTAGACTTGAGGTGTTTATAGGGCCTTCTTGACCATCTAAAATACTAGCAGGGTTATTGTCTTGAGGAGAGAATATGGGAGCCAGTTTAAAAAATAACTATTTTATTATTAACTATGAAACTGGAAGAGACTTTCTACCAAAACCATGACCTCTAGATGTTTGGGGAAACAATTAAGCGTGAGGTTTTGGGTATGATCATTGCATTGGTACTGTTGCAATAAAATCCCAATTGGTTAGGCAGCATATTAAGAAGAACAGGGATCTGAGTTTGGAGGGACTTTAGACCATGTGACCAACACAATGGAGGACTAAACATTTTCTATGTTCCTGCTGACCTCTCAAACCCCTCCACATAAGAGTTATTAAACTAATTGAAATTATTTCAATAGTCTAAGATACCAAGAACCCTAATAAGGGGGGAAAACCCTGATGAATTAATAGCAGAGAGGACAAATTCCTAATTTCATTGACATGAGGAAGAACTGGTATGGAAATCTTTTCTTCTGATGTCAATCAACATCTCCTGTACCATTTATAATCTTGGAGAATTTTTTGGGGCACTGAAAGATTAGGTGACTTCCCCTGTGTCATTCAGTCAGTAGGTGTTAGAGATAGGAATCTAACCCAGACTTTCTGGATTCCAGGGCCTACTAGATGCCCAAGGTGTTTCAGCCTCTTTTAATAGTAGAGAGTACAATTTTGTTGGGAGCCCATTTATTGGGATTTCCTCCCATAACATTTGACTCTTCCTGGAGGAAATGTGCATATCACAAGTGAAGTTTATCTTTGAAGTCTGAGCCTCTAATTTGGAGTCTGGTTGTAATTTCTTTGTTCATTTCACCGGCAATACCTGTTATAGCAGATTGTGCATGTGTTTTTGATCAAGGCTAAACTGAGCTCCTTGGATATATTATCATAATATGATATATGAAAGACTGGACTGAATTTGGGGTCAGAAATCAACAAAGCTTAGCCACTTTTATCTGTAGCTGCCTCAGGGTATGAGGCAGTTTCTGAAATGGTGAATAATTCCCCATAGGTTAAGAAAGTTGACCTTGGGGAATGAGAATAGAAGAATGAAGGGCAGCTGTGATGGGTTGTGGCTAAAAAGGTTTAGTAGCAGAGAAAATGAAAGGGCATGAATCCTTCTAATGGGGAGTGGGGTAGAACAGAAGCCAATGGAGACCATCAGAGCATAAAAACTCAGGATGGAGATTCTGAAGACTAGGGCAAAGGTTATTGATGCCTGTTGGTGAGCCCCAAACCACAAAGGTTTCCTCTTCCAATTTTTATAAACTCTTAGTAAGAGAGAGAGCTGTGGTGCTATTTCTTTTAATGGCTGACTAAACCATGGATGCTTGAAAGTTTAGGATTAAGTTTTGCCATAATTCTTATACTATTAAAATTATGATTAATTGTTAGACTATATATACCACTGCCTTGGATGCAGTGGAATCAATTGGGAAACTGGGACAAGAATATAAACTACTCTTTCTCCAGTATTTACTAACTGGGGGCTTGTTTTCAAAGAACAAGAGAGAATTTATTGATTTATTTTAACAACTTCCAAGAGAATAGGAGAGTCAGAGACAGAGAGATAGAGACAGATAGACAAAGACAGAGAGAGATTAGAACATTTTCCTGGTGGTCCTCCTGACATTAAAGTGATTGTGAATCAGCAATTGTTTTGAGGGCTGGCTCTGAGGCCACATTTGAAAAGAAACCATACCCTCAGAAAGTGAAGAAGTAAGGGAGTTACTACAAAAAAAAAAAAAAGTCATTTCCTAAGGGAAGAGAAAGTCCCAGGAAGGCTGTGCTCACAGAAAGATATGTGTTTATGTATAGGGGGGTAGGGGATGGATGGGAATGGGAGGAAGGAATAAAAGACTGATAGCTCTTTCTTTCTACTGACCAACCAGGCTATAAATGATCATGTAAATGACTTAGCTAAAGTGAGTATTTAGCCAAACAAATACCAGAAGGTGTTTTTTGTTTTGTTTTGTTTTAATATCAAACTCTTGGGGGCAGCTAGGTGGCTCAGTGGATAATGCACCATCCATGGATTCAGGAGGACCTGAGTTCAAGTTTGACCTCAGACACTTGACACTTACTAGCTGTATGACCATGGACAAGTCACTTAACCCTCATTGCCCCAGAAAAAAAAAGTTTAAAACAAAATATCAAATTTTACATCCAGGCTGGGAAAACAAGAACTATATTGTTCCTAACATTCCATTACAGGCGTCTTTCTATGTATATTCATTTGAGCAAATTATTTAGAGTAATTTTTATAAAATCAGCTTGGCTCAATTCTGTCTATACATTACCTAGAAATACCCAAATGTGATCTGACCATTAATGCTTAATATTAAATAAGACTTTTGAAATTCTTCACTTGAAGTACATAGAATCAGAGTGGGTTAATTCCCTAATTCTTCCCATCCTAAAATAATGGTAGATTGTAAGTAGATATTCTCTACATACTCTTTTTTTTTTTTGGCAGGGCAATAGGGGTTAAGTGACTTGCCCAGGGTCACACAGCTAGTAAGTGTCAAGTGTCTGAGGTCGGATTTGAACTCAGATCCTCCTGAATTCAGGGCCAGTGCTTTATCTGTTGTGCCACCTAGCTGCCCCCTCTACATACTCTTAAAGAAAGACAAACTCAATTTATACCAAGATGAAAACAAGTCTTTAACTTATCTAGGCAGATCCTATCCACTGATCTGATTTCTAAAAGTTTAGTGTTCTTTAAATCACCTTCTCATTTATTTACCCCCACAAAGGATTAAAGATATTTACCATCTGTGAATCAGGAAGATTTGGGTTCAGTTCCCACTTCTAACAATATACTGGCTGTATGACTCTGGGCAAGTCATTTAATCTCAGTGTCCAAGTGATCCTTTAAGACCATACATTACAAAGGAGATTGTCTTCTGCATTGATAGAGGGTTTTATCCCTGAAAATTTCCTTTGCCAATGATATTACAGGTCTAGTCCCTCTAATCTACTCACTCATTATTGAAAACAAACAAAAAAAATGCTCAGAACTATGTGCGTCACTAATTTCTCAATGAAATACAAAAATGAATAAGACTTTGAATATAATGTCCTTTTAAAAAATTATTGTTCTAACAAGATTTACATGTATTTCTCCATCGGCCTGTTTGAGGACACAGAAATGATTGAGGTTACTGAGCATTGTGGTTCTTCAGCTCATTTGCATTTAACTATTTTTAGAGTTTTAAAGGTTAAGACTTATAAAGTGGTAAATGAAATTGCTCTTTGTAAATGGAATGATGATGCTTGTTTTCAAAATTAATAGATGCGTCATATGAGTTTTACTTCATAAAGAGAAAATGAGTCACACAGTACAAAGATGCTCCTATCTGAGAGATTTGAAGAACCCAGATAGAAAGGAGACAAGAGTAGTTAAGACAGTGAAAAGAGAAGAACTGAAAGACACTAGCAGTGGCAGTCAGCTGACTAAAAGGCTTTCCCTTTTAAGCTGATGATTGGAGAAATATCACTTTCTAAATTAGCTTGAGAAAAATGCCAGAAGGCTGCTTATTAGAGTAGAGTTAAACTCCATTATAATTTCATCGACAGTTTGAGAGAGGTGAAGTCTCTCAGAAGTGTCTCATTGTTCTTTACTGCACCTTTAGTTTAAAAGACAAAATATGGTGGGTAAAGATATGTTTTATGGTGAGGACTGCTTTGCTGTAATTTGATGCTGGCTGATGATTTGATGACACAGAATATTGTTTAAAAAAAAAAAAGCTGCATGGGCTCATCTATATTGCCTAGAGAGGAGACCTGAAGAATTTTTAAGTTTCCTGCTTCAAGTGAATTGATAGTCATTGTAATAGTGTAACATTTACTTGTGCCCTTTTAAGTGTGATTTAGAGTTACAAGGCTTGTCACTGTTTTATCAAGAGGAGCATATTTGCCCAGAAAAAGAGTATTGTAGATGACAATAGGAGCAATTTTCACAAAAATTAACTTTTCATTTTTTTTTCTTTGTGGACTATGATACATTGACTATTATTGCATTTGCTTTACCATTAAGTATTTCCTGTTTAAGATCTAATGGTGTCATGATAGCTTCTTTTGTATAAATGGAAACCATACCAGTAGTAACTTAGGAACTACAGTAGTAAATATGGGGAAATGTATCCTTGCAAAAATAGTTATCCCTAGATCCCTAGTTTGAATTTGTGATGCTTATCCTCCTCTGAGAAATTCAGACCTAGTAAGAGGAAGAATAGGAAGAAGTAGCTATATAAAACTTAATGTGAGAATATTGAACTAAAATAACATTCAGTGGGTGCCATGGATACCAAATGGAAGCAACAACAACAAAAATTATTTTTAGGAGAAAGACTTGTGCTCTACAATAGAAGGTAAGTTTCTTTAGGTGAAGGATGGATTTGCTATTGGTTTTATATTTTCTATACCTGACACATTATCTGGTATGTAGGATAATAATTTTAGAGGGAAGGACACTCGGTGGTCATCTTAGTGCTGAGCCATTAAACCTCTGTGGGCCTTAGGTTTCTCATCTGTAAAATACAAGGATAGCAGTAGATGATCTCTAAGGCCTTTTGAGCTTCGTGCCTACTTTCATTTTCTGTAGTTTTGGTGATTAAAGGCATTTATTATACAATCCCATGGCATTTATGTTATCCTGTGATCTTATGTATTGTTAGCCATTATTATCACTGGGTTTCTTTCAATTCCAAAGTCAGATGTTGAGGTGAGTGTTGGTGAGACATAGCTGGCAAGATATAGGTCTGGATGCATCAATCTGTATTGAATCAAGTATCCCAGAGCAAACATTAAAACAGGTATTTTGATGCCCATTGATTGGGAAATGGCTAAAAGAATTTTGGTACATGAATGAAATAAAATATTACTTCTCTATAAGAAAGGATAAATATAAGGAATCTAGAGAAACATGGAAAAGATTTACAGGAACTAATGCAGAGTAAAGTAAGCAGAGCTACAAAAGTAATGTATACAATGACTATGATAATGTAAAAGGAAGCAACAAGAACCATACAATTATAAAAAGTTAATGTTGCAGAATTGCCAAGAAGAAGAATGGCATCAAATTATATATATAATTTAAAAAATTTGCAGAGGTAGGTCAACTAGAGTGGGATATTATATAAAATTTTAATTTTTTTGTATATTCATCAATTTTGCTCTTTTTTTTTACCTCTATTAGTTTTTGCATGGCTCTAGGGAAGAGGACAAAAAGGAATATTGGAAGAAATTTAAATAATGTAAAAACATGAGTACTAATTTATTTTTAAATAGAAAAACAGATATTTTGAAGTAAAATTATATTTGAAATTTTACTTGATTAAAAGTAATCATGGATGGGCTTATCTGAGAAGACCTGAAAATAATGGGTTTGCCTGTGGTAGGTGCTGCTTGAATATTGTGGCGAACAAAGGGCTTATATTTTTGAGATCCCTTTAATTTTTTCCCCACAAAAGTCTAAATATAATTACTAATAACTTTAGGATACATTTATGGATCCAAGCCTGATGCAAAATCTGGCATCTTAATACCTTTTATTCCCTCTGCATTCCACAGGGTCTTCAACAAATTATAGAATATGAGAATTTAAAAGCACTCGAGGGGGTGACCTATTGCAACCCTTTGCGTGATCACTACTTTTGACAACATCCTCAATAAGTGGTTATCTACATGCTACTTGAATATTCTCAGAGTAAGTTAACTTGATAATTCAAAACAAATACTAATGCTTATCTTGGGACGACTCTAATTGCTAGAAAGTTCTTCTATGAGTTTATAGAGGAGTGTGATATGATAGAGGGAAAAAGGACCTTGCGGCTCTGATTATATTGCTTCTGTGACCTTGGGCAAGTCACTTAACCATTTTAGACATCAAATTTCTTATCTATAAATGAAGGGGATGAACCAGATGGCCTCTGAGATCTCTTCTTGTTCTAGTTTTATGATTTTATGAGCTGAGATCTTTCCGTAACTTATTACCGATTGATCCTAGCTCTCCCTTCTGAGACTAAGCAGAATAGGCCTATTCTCTCTTCCATGTGACAGCTCTTGGTAACTAATGTCATCTCTCCTATGCTTTTTCTCCTCTATTCTTATTTGTCTGAAACTAGCTTATCTTTAACATCTATTGGATAATATGACAAACAAAACGGTGCTCCTTATTGATGATAAATCTATTAATAAAATGACCAGTCTAGAGATTGTGTGAACTTTGTTCTTAGCATCTCCATTGTGGTAATAAAGCAGCTTTATTATTTTTCTTAATTATAAAAGTATTTTATTATTTTCCAGTTACATATAGAGATAGCTTTCAATATTTGTTTTTATAATTTCTAATTTCAAATTTTTCTCCCCCCTCCCCAAGACAGCAAGTAATCTGATATAGGTTACATATGTACAATAACATTAAACATATTTCAAAGGAGCTTTATTATTGAATGGGTATAGATAAAGCAAATTTACATATTTTTTGTTCATTGCTGTTAATCCATCATTTTTAAAGAGGACCAATAATATCACAGGGTGATACGTTGACTTACACGTGGATCGTATTTAATTGTGGGGAGCTTTACAAAGTTTTCAGCCTCATTCTCTCTTCCAGAGTCACTAACATCAAGACAAAAGTCTTGACAAAAGTGGCAGTTGATGGCCCAGGATGCAGTGGATGATGTCTCACAAAGCTCTGAGTGCCCCATCATGCTTGCTTTAGTCTCCTTCATATCCATTTGAACAAACTGCTCTCATCTGCCCATTTTGCTGGGTAAAGTCTTCATATGCTGGGGGTAGACCATTCTTTAACTCACCTACGGGTTTAAGATTTGTTAATTACCCTTGACCTTGTTTATTCAGTCTGCTGAGATAGTTTTACCAGGGGGTGGCCACTGTGCATGTTACAGCTTCTTAGAGTCACAAGTGAGAGTTGGGTGTAAGTAGATACCAAGGTGAGTGAACAGGCATGAAAAGGCCTTGGAAAGCACTTATGCCAAAGGTCTTAGTCCTCCATGCACACCCCATATGCTCCATTTGTTCATTTGAATAAGGATAGAAGGTTAGTCTGGCAGGGGCAGTGTTGCCAGACTACACACATTTAAAAGAAGTGTTACATACTTCAAAGATGACTTAGAAAAAACTTGAAATTCTTTAGAAGTTGCAATGTTTTCATGCTTTCCCAAAAAGAAATGAATTTTATTGCCTGCTCTTTAAAGTATTTTTTCCTTGTTTTTAAATAAACCAAGCTCCTTATTAACAGTTAGTTGAAGCCCTGCACAATGGAACTGAGCCAAGAGTATTGTATCTCTACTTGAAACCTTTTCAGAGAAGATGATATACTGGATCAAAGTCAGAGAGTGTACTTTGGTTTCTACACCAGAAGCCAATGCTATGAAATTGATCAAAGAAGCATTTGAGAGGGGAAAGCCTCCAAGCAAAGCTAACTAAACTTTATTTCTATTGTTTAATAATTTAGACTTTCGATAGTTAGATTGCTGAAAATAAGTTGTATTGTTCCTTACCTTACACCTTTCAGATGTAATTTGTCATAATAGGGTTATTGATAATGACAGCATTAATCAAAACGGGGAATTAGGAAGTCTACATAGCATTGCACTGGTATTTGCATTATTGCTAATGAAGAATTACAACTAGTATTTTCTGTTATTTCAAAGCAATTTTTTTTGAAAAACAAGTTATTTTGAAATGGCAAAACAAATTATACATATATCACAGTTGGTCAGGAAAATTGTCTTAATATCACAACAAGAAAACTCAATTAGTATATTCTTCAATGTTCTGCATATACTTTTATTTTTAAGAATCATATTTCTTCAAGGAAGTTGTTGAGCCTTGATTATTTGCCCTAATGCTTAAGCCTTTTCCCTCCCCTTCCAGTTTGGAAATTTCTTCCATGATATAGCCCTATAACTTGACATTAGAGTTGCCTGTATGTAAGTTACTTTTCCACGATCATATAACTGGAATGTCAGGAAGAATCAACTTGAGCTCAGTCCCAAATTTCAAGGTTAGTAATGTAGTTACATTGCCTCCTTTGGATTTCTAGAAGTATATTTACATTTCATAAAATTCTCACTCCATAGCAAACACCAAAGCGCAGCCACCTCCAACATGTGCTGCTTCCTTTAATAAATATCTATCTTAGTTAAACTTTAAAATGGTTATGTCTCATAATAGACAGGAGAAATATAACCTCTATTTATGAATGCATGTGTGTGCTGAGATGTTAATTCCTAATGTATTCATACCATTTTGATTTACCCATAATCTGAACGATAAATGCAATTCTAGTTTTACCTAAAAATGTTACAAAAATGAAAAGCAACAACAATAATTGGAAATAAGCTTTGAAAAATGTAGTAAGATGGGTATGGTACAATGGAAAAAGCAATGGATTCTGTTAGTGGCCCTGTATTCGAATCCCAAACTGAGCAGTATGGTGTCATATTTCTCAAAGAGCTTATATTCTCTAGGAGAATTTATGTAGTCCCATGCACAACTTATTGTAAAATTGTATGAAATGACTAATATTTTTTGCCTTCTTTTCCCCACCAAGAAGATAGGGAGACTAAGGCATCTCTTCCTTCCCTAATTCTAAAGGATTGGTTTTCTCTAAAATGAAACAAAATTGTCCCCGGGAGTTTATTGACTCCATCTTCCCTAATACAGTTTTCTTGTCATCTAAAGGCATTAAAAAAATCGGGCCTCTTGGCCTTAGGGAAGTTTTGAGGAATAAAGGTATTGCCATGGTTTCCCCATATCCTGACGATAGGTTGCATCTCCATAGGAAGATAGGAGCTGTGTACAGAGATGCTAAATACCATTGCATCCTGGTTTTATGTCCTTACTGTCTTAGGGCAAAATCAGTATTCTTTTGTTAACCATTCAATGACTTGCAAGTGTCACTTTTCCTCCTAACAGTTAACCTGAACTTACAGAATGCTGGCCTTGGTTGCCTCTGACAGATAGGGGCATGGATAAAATGCAATTATGACTGGAAGCAAGCAGATTGACTAAATGATTTCCCAAGATTCTTGAAAATATAGGAATTTCAACATGTGCCCTAACTTTTTTCTGTACCCTTGAGGCAGGCCTAGAATTGCTCAAACTCCTTTCAAAGGCCCTTATGCATCACATAATTTCAACAGTCATCTGTGGTACACTTATTACATACTAAGCATTAGACTAGATGCCCTTTGTAGGAGTAAGGTATCACATATCAATGAAAAATTTCAATAAATATTAAGATAACTTGCTAAAGATAAGTGGTTAAGACAATAAGAGTTATAGGTACACTGTGTGGAAAAGAACTAATACTGGATTTGGAGTTAGGGAAACTGGATTCAAATTGTAAGTCTCTTCCCTAATAGCTGTGTGACTGTGGGAAAGCCAGTGTTTCTAATCCTCAAAAATCTAGACTTGAAAGGGTACTCTAAAGCCATTGAGTTCAAACTGTATATTTTACAAATAAGGAAACTGTAAAGATTCGCCCATTGGTAGACCCTAGCAGAAATGACTCTGTATTTAACCATTGATTGACCTGACTACATACTGAGAAGTTCCTATGAACCAACAACTGGTTTAATAAGATACATTTAGGTTGAGGAATGCAAGGATAGCAAGCTATTATCTTAGAAGATTTCATCTAATCCAGATGTACAAACTTTCCCAATCAAATGCCCTTTGAATTGTTAAGGTTGCAGTCCAGACCACCCACTGGCTATCTCTAGTGTCCCACTTCTGTGAAACTGCCCAACAAAAACAATATATAGGCACAAGCCCAGGAGATCTGGACTCTTTATCAGGCACACAATGGTGGCTGGCAAGCCCTTGTATGCTCTGATGGGATTGTAGGGCAAGGGAGCTTTATGTTTGCATACTTGTAATAACACTTCCTGACTCATTATTGCTTGAGCTCTTATGTTGCCTTCATTACCTCCTCAGTCATGAAATCTTTCTTTTTTCCTTAATAGTATTTTTTCCAGTTACATGGAAAGATAATTTTCAACATTCATTTTTATAGGATTTTGAATTCCAAATTTTTCTCCCTCCCTTCCTTTCTCCCACCCCAAGACAGAAAGCAATCTGATAGAGGTTATATAAGCACAATCACATTAAACATATTTTGACATTATTCATGTTGTGAAAGAAGAATTAGAACAAAAGGGTAAAAACTCAAGAAAGAAAAAAGAAACAAATGAAAAAGTAAAAATAGTATGGTCCAAACTGCATTAAGATTCCACAGTATGTTTTTTTCTGGATGTGGATAACAATTTCTATCATGAGTCCTTTGGAATTGTCTTGGATCATTGCATTGCTGAGAAGAGTTAAGTCTGTCACAGCTGATCATCAGACAATGTTGTTGTTACTGTGTACAATATTCTCTTGGTTTTGTTCACTTGACTCATCATCAGTCCATTTAAGTCTTTCCAGGTTTTTCTGAAATCTGCCTGCTTATCTGTTTCTTATAGCATAATAGTATTCCATTACATTCATATACCACAACGTTTTTTAGCCATTCCCTAACTGATGGGCATTCTCTCCATTTCCAATTCTTTGCTACCATAAAGAGAGCTGCTATAAATATTTTTGTACATGTGTGTCTTTTTCCCTTTTTTTTAAAAATCTCTTTCGTATGTAGACCTAGTAGTGGTATTACTGGGTCAAAGTGTAGGCACAGCTCCATAGACTTTTGGGCATAGTTCCAAATTGCTCTCCAGAATGGTTGGATCAGTTCACAACTCCACCATCAATGTATTAAGGTGCCAACTTTTTTACAGCTTCTCCAACATTTATTATTTTCCTTTTTATCACATTAGCCCACCTGATAGGTATAAAGAAGTACTTTGGATGTGTTTTCATTTGTATTTCTCTATTCAATAGTTATTTAGAACCTTTTTTTTTATGTGACAATAGGTGGCTTTGATTTCTTCATCTGAAAACTGCCTGTTCATATCTTTTGACCAATTCTCTATTGTGGAATATCTTGCATTCTTACAAATATGATTCAGTTCTCTGTATAGTTTAGAAATGAGGCCTTTATCAGAAACATTGGCTGTAAAATTGTTTCCCAGCTTTCAGCTTTCCATCTAATCTTGGCTGCATTCTTTCTGTTTGTACAAAAACTTTTAATTTGATGTAATCAAAATTATCCATTTTGCATTTCAAATATTCATGATTTCTTGTTTGATAATAAATTCTTCCACTCTCTATACATCTGATAGATAAACTATTCCTTCATTTCCTAATTGGCCTATGGTATCACCCTTTATGTGTAAATCATCTACCCATTCTGACCTTATTTTGCTATACAGGGTAAGATGTTGATCTATGCCTAGTTTCTGCCATACTATCTTTTAGTTTTCCCAGCATTTTACATCAAATAGTGAATTCTTATCTGAGAAGCTGGGGTCTTCGGATTTATCAAACAGTAGATTACTAAAGTTACTACTGTGTCTTTTGTGCCTAATCTATTCCAGTGATCATCACTCTATTTCTTAGCCAGTATCAAATTGTTCTGATGACTGCCACTTTATAGTATAGCTTCAGATTTGCTATGGCTAGCCCAGCTTCCTGTGCCTTTTTTTTTCAATTAGCTCCCTTGATATTCTTGACCTTTTGTTCTTCCAGATGAATTTTGTCATTATTTTTTCTAGCTCTATAAATAATTTTAGGTAGTTTGATTGGCATGACAATGAATAAATAAATTAATTCATGTATAATTGTCATTTTTCTTATATTACCTAAGCCTATCCATGATCAATTGATAGTTTTCAAATTATTTAGATTTTTATTTTAGTTGTGTGAAAAGTGTGTTGTAATTGTGTTCATACAGTTCCTGCATTTATCTTGGCAGGTAGACTCCTAAGTATTTTATATCATCTATAGTTATTTTATTCATTCATTCATTCATTCGTTTGTTTATTTTTGGTGGGGTAGTGATGGTTAAGTGATTTGCCCAGCATCATACAGCTTGTTAAGTGTCAAGTGTCTGAGATCAGATTTGAATTCAGGTCCTCCTGAATGCAGGGCTGGTGCTTTATCCACTGCACCACCTAGCTGCCCTGTCTACAATTATTTTAAATGGAATTTCTCTGTCTATCTCTTCCTGCTGAGCTTTCTTGGTCATGTATAGAAATGCTGATGATTTATGTGGTTTTATTTTATATCCTGCAACTTTGCTAAAATGTGTTGTTTCTAGTTTTTTTTTTAATTAATTCTCCAGGATTCTCTAAGTATACCATCCTATCATCTGCAAAGAGTGATAGTTTTATTTCCTCATTGCCTATTCTAATTAATTTCTTTTTCTTCTCTTATTGTGAAAGCTAACATTTCTATTAAAATATTGAATAATAGAGATGATAATCTTTTTCACCCCTAATCATATTGGGAATGCCTCTAACTTATCTCCATTACATATAATGCTTGCTAATGGTTTTAGGTAAATACTTCTTATTTTAAAGTGAGCTCCATTTATTTCTATGCTCTCTGGTGTTTTTTGTTTTTATCAAAAAAGTATTTTATTATATTTTAGTTGCACATAGAGAGAGATTTCAACATTTGTTTTAATAAGATTTCTAGCTCCCAATTTTTCTCCCTCCCTTCCTTCCTTCCCTCCCCCATCCCCAAGACAGCAAGCAATCTGATACAGCTTATATATGTACAATCCCATTAAACATATTTCTGCATTAGTCAGGTTGTGAAAGAAGAATCAGAACAAAAAAGAAAAAACAAAAAAAGTAGAAACAGTATGCTTCAATCTGCATCTAGATTACACAGTTCTTTTTTCTGGGTGTGGAGAGATAATTCCTTTGTAATTATCTTGGATCATTGCATAGCTGAGAACAATTAAGTCTATCACAGTTGATCATCAGACAATGTTATTGATACTGTGTCCAATGTTCTCCTGCTTCTGCTCAGTTCACTCAGCATCAGTTCATGTAAGTCTTTCCAGGTTTTTCTGAAATCTGCCTGCTCATCATTTCTTATAGCACAATAGTATTCTATTAATTTCATATACCACAACTTGTTTAGCTGTTCCTCAATTTATGGACATCCCCTCAATTTCCAATTCTTTGACACCACAAAGAGAGCTGATATAAATATTTTTGTACATGTGGGTCCTTTTCCCTTTTTTATGATCTCTTTCGGATAAAGACCTAATAGTGGTATTACTAATTCAAAGGGTATGCACAGTTTTAGACAAAATTTGAAAGTGTTGTTAATAGGTGCACACTTGGTATATGAAATAAAGATTCATATGCATTTACATTATGGTATGGTAGGGAAAGCAGGTGGAGAAGGAAGCAAAGTTTTAATGTTTTAAGATTTGCATTCTGATACCTTATCTATGCCCAGGGCTTTGAAAAATAACATATGTCCATGAAAGGGAGTGAGTTGCCTGGAAAGTAAAAATCACACTGTTAGAAACAGGTACACAGAGGCAAGACTCCTGGTCTGGTGCAAGGAAGAACATTTTGTTATGATCTTGCAAGAAAGGCCAGGCACTCTAGAAGTGTGGTGCACCTAGCCACAGCAAAAAGATCCCTTTTATCCTAGCTCTATGGCAAGGTCCCTCCCCCATCTGGGTTCTGGGTTCACGTTCTTCACAAAACTTCTAAACATGTAGACTGCCCCCCCACGCCCCCCCCCCACTGAGATGTGGCACCACTGCTGCCCCAACCCTGCGGGACAACCAGATCCTGAGATTTTATGATTCTTTGTTATCTAACTTTAGAAAACCTCTGTTGACTCAATAGGGAAAGGAAGGAAAATCTTGGGGAGTGGGGATAAGCTATCCATTCCCAAAGAAAGAATTGATGATGTCTTAATACAGATTGAAGTATTCTGTTTTAAAATTTATTTCTCTTGAGGGTTTTTTCTCTATGTTTTCTTTCACAATATGACTAATATGGATATGTTTTGCATGACTATATATGTATAACATATTGTATTGCTTATCTTCTCAAAGTGAGTGGGGAACGAGGAAAAGAGAGAATTTGGAACTCAAAATTTTTTTAAATGGATGTTGAAATTGTTTTTACATGTAACTGGGGGAAATAAAATACTAAATTAAAAATTAAAACAGGATGAAAAGAAAAAAAATCAACTTAAATGTCATAACTGTCCCCAAAATGTATAACCTACCCAAGAAAACTGATCATAATCCTTCAGGAAAAAATGACATTTAATGAAATAGAGGATTTAAAAAATTTTTAAAATATTCCTCATGAAAAAACCAGAGCTGAATAGAAAATCTAACATTCAAACACAAAACTCAAGAGAAGCACAAAAAAGTAAACAGGAAAGTATAATCATAAGAAACTCAATGAAATTAAAGTGTTTATATTCCTAAGTTAGGAACACAATACATGAAACTCCTAAGAACTTTACAATTATTACAGCATTTTGTTAAGGGCTAAAATTCTAGCTAAATTGTCTAAAATATCTAATGAGTGGTCGCCAATAAATTATAAGCTTTAGCAAGAGTTAGACTTTTAAGCATTTATTAAGGAGAATAAGAATTTGGTAAAGAGAAAGGAAGGCCTAGATTCCTATCTATTAAAGGGAGAGC
The DNA here is from genome assembly GCF_019393635.1 of Dromiciops gliroides. Taxonomy (NCBI): domain Eukaryota; kingdom Metazoa; phylum Chordata; class Mammalia; order Microbiotheria; family Microbiotheriidae; genus Dromiciops; species Dromiciops gliroides. The sequence goes on along the minus strand of NC_057866.1, from coordinate 246,691,588 downwards.
ACAATTCTAGCTCCGCTCTCCACCAGAGTCCTCAGGAAAGAGAGTGAGCCCGAGTGCCAGTATCTTCCTTCTTCCTCCCACTAGCCCGCGTCACTTCCTGACGCCAAAGAAAAGACTCCTGGTCTTGCCCTCAAAGACCTTCACTTCATGGGCGGAACTCTTCTACAGTAAGTCTGCAGCAGGTGGCATCATTCCAATTGTTACAATTTAGAAGGAGGTGACAGAGACAGAGGGAATGAGTATGAATCTATGATGTTTGGATGGGCTCAGAAAACAAACAAACAAAAAAAGAGGTGAGAAAGATGGGGCAGGGTGCACTGGGAGAAGGGGAAAGTGAGGGACAGAATGGGGAAAATTTTCTTACACAAAAAAGGTGTACAAGGAAGAGCTTTTAAAAGGGAAGAAGGGTCACTGCCACTACAGCCACCACATTCAAGAGTAGATTTCAGAATTCCCTGGGGTTGTAACAATGAAGCCAAATTCGAACATGCCGGCTTTCCTCAGTAAGCTCCGGACATTGGTAGAGGAGGCCCACACCAACGAGTTCATCAACTAGAGCCAGAATGGCCAAAGCTTTCTGGTTTTGGATGAACAGAAGTTTGCAAAAGAAACTCTTCCCAAGTGCTTCAAGCACAACAACATGGCAAGATTTGTGGGCAACTAAATATGTATGGCGTCTGTTAAGTAGTTCATGTTGACTCTGGTTTTGTAAAGCAAGAAGGAGATAGCCCAGTTGAATTTCAGCACCCATATTTCAAATAGGGTCTGGATGACGGAGAACATCAAAAGAAAGATTCTTTCTTCAAAACCAGAAGAAACCAAAATTCACCAGGAAGACTTTTGAATATGAAAGGATCTTCAAAGACAAATTGATTTGAGCATATTGTCGAAGAATCAGCCAATAATCACCCACAATGCTCCATATAGTAGGTCAGAGGGTTTAAAACCATAGGAGCAGATTTCAGAGGACATCATTACTTATGATGTCCCTGATGATAATATAGGTGAAGAAAATGCTCCAATTACTCCTGAGACCAATGATGATGCTCCATCTGATAGTTAAAACTTTACCCAGTACCCTGATATTGTCATTGTTCAAGATGACAGTGAGGATGATTATGCTGCTGTAATTCATGGCGGGGTCAAAAGTAGTGAACCAGCCAGTGTACAAGCCAGTGAACATGTGAGTTCAGTTCATGAGAATGGCAGCTCTCTCATGCCTTGTGCTTTCCAGGTAAACAAATCATCTATTCTGACTTCAGAAGCTCCTGTCTTCATGACGGTTTCTATCCTGAATGAAAACATCCATCTTTTAGGAAAGGTTGAACTGTTGGATTATTTTGACAGTATTGATTGCAATTTAGACTTCCAAGAGGGGGCAGCTAGGTGGCGCACTGGAAAAAGCACTGGCCCTGGATTCAGGAGGACCTGAGTTCAAATACAGCCTCAGACACCTAACACTTACTAGCTGTGTGACCCTGGGCAAGTCACTTAACCCCCATTGCCTCTCAAAAAAAAATTACCATGACTTCCAAGATATGTTTTCAGGAAGATAGTTTAGCATAGACCCAGATCTGCTGGTGGGTCTGTTCAATAGCTCTGTGCAGATGAACCCCACATATTATATCAGTTATACATAATTGGAAAATAAAGGGTCAGTGAAACTAATAAGAATAAAGAAATTTAGCCAACTTCAGAAGATGTGAAAAATTCTAAGCCTAAATCAGATAAGCAGCTCTTCCAGTACATAGCTTTTCCTCTCCTTGCATTCCATTTATTTATTTATTTGTTTACCTATTTTTTAAATTTTTTATTCATTCATTCATTCATACATTTATTTATTTATTCATTTATTGGTGACACAATTGGGGTTAAGTGACTTGCCCAGGGTCATGCAGCTAGTAAGTGTCAAGCATTAAAGGCTGCATTTGAACTCAGGTACTCCTGATTCTAGGGCCAGTGCTCTATCCACTGCGCCACCTAGCTGCCCCTCTCCTTGCATTTCTTGATGGGAACCCATCCCCTACAGTTGAAAATGGGAGTGCAACTTTGGAAGTGGCATTTTCTTTAGACAAACCCCTAGAGATTGATGAGCTTCTGGATACTAGACTGGATCTGGAACCAACCCAAAGTAAACTTGTTTAACTGGAACCCTCGACTGAAGCCAAAGCTAGTGTAGCCCTGCACCACTGAATGGTGATATGCCACTCTTAGATAATTGAATCCCTGAGAAGGTGGACTATAAGTATATATTCATCAAAATGATGAACTTTTTTTTTTTTTTTGGCAGGGCAGTGAGGGTTAAGTGACTTGCCCAGGGTCACATTTGAACTCAGGTATTCCTGAATCCAAGGCAGGTGCTTTATCTACTGAGCCACCTAGCTGCCTGGAACTATTTATTTAAAGTATCATTTGGTGCTCTTTTGTTTTGTAAATGCATTTGTTTTATGGTTTCAGATACTGTAGAATCTAAAGTGCTTTCCCTATGCTCACCCCAAGTCTGTAAACACACACTAATCACCCTTACATAGCTTTCAGATGTTACTCAGCTTTGTAGTTCCATAAGACTTGCAGAACACTATTGACAGATCCTTTATTTGGATTCAAATTGCCATTCTTCCTCAATTGCAGTGGAATTCATTGATTTTTGTTTTTATGTATATGCCCATTACCCTGATCTAATTAAAACCTTCATTTGTTTACTATAATTTGTTTTACTTATTTGATGCTTATTGCATTAAGTGTTACACACTAGTCTTAAAGATGATATTATGGATGCTTTTTCTGTTGCAGTTAAATTTTATTAAAATTTTTATACTTGGCTTTTCAAAACTGGGAACATAAAGTGCCTGGGTTTAGTTGAATTTTACAGTCTTCCCTTAGTTCTGAGATGTATCCCTTTGTCCCACACAAGAATAATGAACTGGGCATGATTATCTCCTGCCCCTAAAACCTTCCCAGTTTAGTTAAGGTAGTGGAGATCATCTCTGCCCACTGAGTTGGACTGGAATGTCCAAAAAAATGTTTTTCAGTTATAAAAAATAAAGTGGAAGGGGAAATGGTGGAGGTGGTAGATAATGCTTGAACTTCACTCTCAGAAGAATTGGTTCAAAGTGGAAAGACAACACATACATATATATACATCTCTCTCTATATATATAATATATACATATATAACATGTGTATGTAGTTCCATATAGAACCTCTTACTCAATATGAAAATAGGAGGGAAGGGTAATTTGGAAAGGGGTCAAGAACTGATGAAAGGAATTACTGATTAAGGAAGACTGTTGTTAGAAGCAAAGTAGGCTTTTGAGGAGGGACAGTATAAAATGAAAGAAAAGGATAAACAGAAGAAAATGGGATAGAGGGAAATACACAGTAATCATAATGCATTTTTTTTAAAGTGAGGCAATTGGGGTTAAGTGACTTGCCCAGGGTCACACAGCTAGTAAGTGTTAAGTGTCTGAAGCCAGATTTGAACTCAGGTACTCCTGACTCCAGGGCTGGTGCTCTATCCACTTCTCCACCCAGCTGCCCCCATAATGTGTTTTTGAATGGGATGAGTTTACCTATGAAATGGAAATGAATAACACAATAGATTAGATAGAAGAATCCAACAATATTTTGTGTATAAGGAATATACTTGAAAATGAAAGAAACATACAGATTTAAAATAATGGGCTGGAGATGAATCTGTTTTTCTTCAGATGAAATAAAAAATGTAGGGATAGCAATCATGATCTCAGATAAAACAAAGGCATTTAAGCTAAAATGATAGCAATAATCTGGAAAACTATGTTTATCTAGAAAATACCATAGCCCATGAAGTAATCATGAAGTAATAATAATAAAAAAAATCATAGCAAGTTTCTGACAAAGGCCTCATTTCTCAAATATATAGAAAATAGTTAAATATATAAAAACAAAAGCCATTCCTTAATCATTTTTGATTATTTGATGATTATCAAATAAAATGAATAGCCATTTTTTCAGAAGATGAAATCAAAGCTATCTAAAGTCATATAAAATGCTATAAATCACTATTGATTAAAGAAGGACAAATTAAAACAATTCTAAGGTACCATCTCATACCTATCAGAAATAACAAATGCTTGAGGGGGTAAGGAAAAATATGTACATTAATGTACTATTGATGAAGTTGTGAATAATCCAACCATATTGGAGAGCAATTTGGAATGATTCAAAGGGTTATCAAACAGTGACTGGCAATACCATTACTGGGTGTATACCATGAAGAGGTCAAGGAAAAAGAAAAAGGGCCTATGTTTTATATATATATGTTTTATATATATGTGATATATATATATATATATCAGCTTTTTTGTCGTGAAAAGAATTAGAATTTGAGGTGATGTCCATAAATTGGAGAATGGATGAACAAGTCATGCCATAGGATTGTGAAGAAATAGTATTGTGCTATTGGAAATGATGATAGGGTACTTTCAGAAAAATCATGGCAAAAGCTATTTGAACTGATGCAAAGTGAAGTTAGAAGAACTGGGAGATCATTGGGCATAGTAGTGATAATGTTGTAATGATGATCAATTGTGAAAGACTTGCATACTTTGGTCAATAAAATGATCCAAGACAATTTCAAAGGAATCATGATGAAAAGATGCTCTCCATCTCCAGGGAGATAACTGAATTCTGAGTGTAAAATGAAGCATGCTTCTCTCGCTTTCTATCTCATTTTTCTTTTCTTTTTTATATGGCTGATATGGAAATATATTTTTCATGATTTCACATGTATAATACATATCTTTTTACTTGCCTTCCCAGTGGGTGGGGAAGTAGGAGGGAGAGAATTGGAAACTCAATTTAAAAAGAAAATGATGTTAAAATAAATAAATAATAAATACAAATTTTAAAAGAAAGTAAGTTAGCTGCTCTAAGTGGTAGAAATTCCACCAATAAGAAAAGTGTGGGAGATGTTTCTATAGGAATGCTGAATAAGTCTTCTGGCTTGGTAGGTGACTGGCAATTCATGCTGCCTAGCTCCTTAATACCCACTTCTGCCAATTACTTGGAGAGGTAAATAAAAGAATTGGCAGAATGGGTTTTTAGCCTTTGTTCGAAGGAACCAAGATGAAGCCAAAAGAAATTTGTTCATCTCATATTTTAGTTCCCATAATAAGCATTTCCAAAAAATTATCACCATGAAGAAGTTATAATTTATACACCATAGTCTGTTGCAGATAATGATGTGAGAAAATAATGGGATTTGGAATGTCCAAAGGACCCAGCTGGAGGGGATTGATTGGATTAAGATTGATTGGATTGACTGACTTCACAGATTAACTCACTTAAAGTTAATTCAGTTAAAACCACACCTGCCTAGCTCTCTAGAGGGTGTGTTCTCAGAGGGTATGAACTCTGACCTCAATGCAGGACCACCCTCAAGTCCAGTGAACCAATTAGCCAATTAGCTTGAAGCAGTGTATAAGGACCGCCTCTCCTCTGGATGCAAAGTAAGCTTCCATGCTCAGTTTTGGCTCTCAGACAGGCTAGTGGTGGAGGACTTGGAGGAAGAAGCAGGCCAGGATGCAGCTCTAGGCTAGATAGGCCTTTTCTTAACTTTCTGACCTAGGTGTTCTCTTTTTACTAATACTTGGTATGCTTTAATAAATGTTTAATTCCCCCAAACTAGTTCTTAAGCTTCTAATTTATAAGTAATAATTATATTAGAAACCCCAGCTAATTTTCGCCAAACTTGGGACAGAAATAAGGGAACCACATTTAATCTTACACATCACAATGAGGAGGCAAGAAAAATTCAGTGAAGACTTTTAAAATTATATAAAATAAATTATTTTTTTGAAACTCAGTTACTTCATTTTATTTTATTTTTTAAATTAATGAATTTATTTAGACTTTTCCCCCACCTTACATGTAAAAACAAATTGTAACATTAATTTTTATAATGTTGTGTTCCAAATTCTCTTCCTTCCTCCCTACCCCCAAGAACTCAAGCAATTTAACATAAACTATTGCACCTGGAGAAAGGGAAAGAGAGAAGGGTAAAATATCTCACATAAAAGAAGCAAGAAAAAGTTTATGGAGTGGAAGGAAGTTTGGGGGAGGAGCAGGGGAATGAATGAGCCTAACACTCATCAGAATTGGCTCAAATGGGGGGAAAACGTACACACTCAAATGGGACTAGCAATGTGGGAGGAGGAAGGGAATGAGGGCAGAGGGATGAAGGAAGATAGGGCAGATTGGGGGAGGGGCAATCAGAGGCAAAACACTTTTGAGGAGGGATAGTGTAAAAGAAGATAGAAAATGGAGTGAATATCATGGGGAGTGAATAGGATAGAGGGAAACACAGTTAGCAATAGTAACAGAAAAAATTTGAAGCAGAGGTAAGAACAATGTAAGATGAGGATGAGGACGAGGATCATGATGATGATGATGATGATACTTTTCTGGGTTATTGTGAAAAAAATTATTATTATTATTATTATTATTATTATTATTATTTTGGTGAGGCAATTGGGGTTAAGTGACTTGCCCAGGGTCACACAGCTAGTAAGTATCAAGTGTCTGAGGCTGGATTTGAACTCAGGTCCTCCTGAATCCAAGTCCAGTGCTTTATCCACTGTGCCACCTAGCTGACCCCCAAAAAATTCTTTGTCAGGTTTAACAAACTTTATAGATGTTGGCTATAATTTTTGTTGCAATAATCAATATCATGGATGTTTAGTAAGGAAATCTGCCTTTAAAGTACTATATAAATGGAGTCTACTGTTAAAAAAAAACACCTCATTTACTTCAGTGGAAACAAATGGGATGGGGATCTCTTGGCCAAGTGCAAAATGAACTGTGGCACGTGAATGTGTTGGATATTACTGAAGTAGACAAAATAATGAATATGAACTGTACAGGGAAGTATGGAAAGACATGAACTGATGCAAAATAATGGTAGCAGAAGTAAATAATATATGTAATATCTACAACAAGGGACATGGAAAGAAGAGCAATCATAAAATGATTGGAACTGAATACTATGTAATTATAATGATCTAAAAGAAATAACAGAATGAACCTCCTCCCTTGCAGAGGTGGGTAACTATGGATATAGACTATTTATATAACATTTCCCCCAAATGATGTTTTGGTTAGTTTTTCTGAATTGCATTTTCTTATTAGTTTGTTAAAAGGAATGGCTCAGGGTGCATGGTGGTTAATATAGGGAAATGAATTTGATTTACAAATTAAAGATATCAATTAAAATTAAAAAGAAAAGAAAAATGGATTTGGGGAGTTTGGGCAAAAAAAATGTTGGAAAATATGGAAAATAATCGTGTGTCCCCAAACTGCATCAAATAATTTGAATTGTCATTCCTTTATATAATGAGTACTTTCTTCAAGGAAAGTGTTAGGAGGTGTCAGACATGGCAATTACCAAATAACATCACAAAAATGAAATTAATCATAACTTTAATTGAAAAGAAATGACTCATTATAGCTGTGGATGTTATTACAACAAATAATTGTTTATATCCCTACCACTGACTTGTTAGATCTGAAATCAAAATTAATACAAAACTTTAATATATATATGTAGTGTATGTGTGTGTACATTCATATATACACATATATGCATTTATGCTTATTGTATGCTTATTGTATTTATATATAAATGTGTATGTATACTCCTTATATGGAAGCTTCCTTTATCAATGTAGATTCATGCCATCTCTGCAAATTGTAATCTTTGAGTGCCCTGAAGCTCTGAGGTGTTGTTACTTTCCTAGTATTATATTTTAAATATATGCAGGAGGGAACAATTGAAACCAGGTCTTCTTGATTCTGATTCCAGGTTCCTAACTATAATAGTATTATTGCTTGAAGATAAAATATAGTATATAATTTAAAAAATTCAAATAACCTATATGAATAACTTCTGGATGCTTCAAAATGGGAAATACATGAAACAATTAAAATCAATAAAGATTACAAGTATTTCTGGGCAGCTGCGTGGCACTGTGGATAAAGTGCCAGCCCTGGATTCCGGAGGACCTGAGTTCAAATGTGGCCTCAGACACTTGACACTTACTAGCTGTGTGACCTTGGGCAAGTCACTTAACCCTCATTGTCCTGCAAACAAAGAAACAAATTTAATTTAATTTTTAAAAGATTACAAGTATTTCTTAAGGCACTTTAGGCAGTAAAAATTAATTACCAGTCAACAAAAAAGTCTAGAAATCATTTCATCTAGCAAGCATTTGATCTTCTTACAAGAAAGAGGTGTGTCCAAAAAGACAAATGTGCTTCAGATTACAAACTTTTTCTTTTTAATCTTGCAGTACAGCACAGGATGATAGAAGATTATAAAATGTATTGCTTCATAAAACATTGAGAAATAGCAGAGGGAGAAACAAGTTTAAAGAAAGCTTGGTGAGAGCCCAAACTAATCAAAGCCATCCCAATATATTTGATGATGAAGCAGCCAGGGGGGTAACAAAGAGATGAAATGTATAAAAGATCTACAAAGAGGGAAACAAATTTGTTTCACCATCCAGGGCAAGGTAGTCATCAGATTTGAAATGAAATATCACTCTCAGATCTGCTGGATGAGGAGAGTGCTGAAGAAAACCAGAACAGAAAGAGCTGACAAAGTAGCACATATTTATATGGAAAAAGTCTCTGCTATAGTTGACATGCAATGAGAACACCAAGGTAAGTGGAAGAGGGGAGAATGAATACCACAGAAATGGAGTTGTTTTTTTTAACTCTCACAAAAAAGGAGTTAAAAAAACCTCAGTTCTTACTATTATTACTATCAATAACTGATGACTCATATGGTTACTTTCCCATCTCTACAAAATTCTTATGAAAAAATCTCCACATATACTGAGAACATATTTCATGAAAATATGAGAATATAATAGGCATTTTTGTAAACAGTACTGCAAAACAAACCACACCACTTTAGAGTTACATATTTGAGTAAAACGAGAAAGGAATATAAGTTCCCATTGCTTATTTTTGTTGACTATAATTAAAAATATTTAATTAAAAAAATATAAAGCAGAAGTATAAATGATCTCTAAGAATGTGCCTTACATGAATATTGTAAAATGATGAAATAATCCTTGAAAGATTTGACAATGATGATTTTTTCTTAATTGCCTTTCTCTGGATACTCCCTGGGTTTTGATGACACTGCTCTGTCATGGTTCTGTAACGATTGGAATGACGCCACCTGCTGGAGACTTACTGTAGAAGAGTTCTGCCCATGAAGTGAAGGTCTTTGAGGGCAAGACCAGGAGTCTTTTCTTTGGCGTCAGGAAGTGACGCGGGCTAGTGGGAGGAGGAAGGAAGAGACTGGTGCTCGCTCTCGCGCTCTTTTCCTTTGGGCTCTGGTGGAGAGCGGGGCTAGAAATGTGCTCTCCCTTTAATAGATAGGAATCTAGGCCTTTCTCTCTCTCTTTACCAAATTCTTATTCTCTTTGATAAACGCTTAAAAGTCTAACTCTTGCTAAAGCTTATAATTTATTGGCGACCGCTCATTAGATATTTTAGACAGACTAGCTAGAATTTTAGCCCTTAACAGTTCCCTTTCTCCATAATGGATAGATGTTGATCCTTTGCAAAATCATCATCCATTGCAAACTCATATAATTGGAAGAATAGTGTTGCCAACGACTAATTCACAGATAAAGAGTTGTTGTTTGTCTTCTGTTTCTGAAGAGGACCCATGACATCATGTGGTGCTGTCTTGCCTTGTGTATGAATTGGATTTTAATGAGGCAGAGCTGTGCAAAGTTATCAGTCTCACTGTCTGCTCCAGAGTCCCTGAAGTCCAGTGGCAAGAAAAAAAGTCTTACAGTGGCTCAGAATGAAGTGGATGACCTTGGTGTCTTTGATGTCTAACCACAGCTTCTGCCTCAGCTGCTGTCGTGACAATTGGAATAAATTGTTCTCATCTGACCATTCTGCCAGTGGAGTTCTTCACATGCTTTGTTTAGACAATCCCCCTCACTCAGTGACAGGATTGAAGCCTGCCATTTGCTCTCAACCTGGTTTAGCCTAGCTGCTGAGATGGTTTACTGTGTGTGGCTGCTGTACGTGAAGCTTCTTGGAGCCACAAATGACAGTTGAGTGCCAGGTAGACACCAAAAGTGGACAAGCAGTCTATATACTCCAGATAGGTAAATAGATATAGATACACACATGCATATACGTGATATACATACACATATGTCATTCATGTGTCCACACATGTGTCATATACACATGCACATGTATACATATGGATATACACATGTATTCACATATATGCGTAATATATAATACATAATTAAATATATATGTATGCAATTGATCCTATTGAAAGACAGTGAACTTGCTCTAGAATTGAATTTGAGAAGGAAGGTAGATTGAATTGTCTTTAAAGAAATAATGACCCTAAGCTTACTCCTGGTACAAAGGTCCAATTTTCTTTTTACTCTAATATTCTTCCAAGAATATATCACACACACACACACACATATATGTATACACATATATGACATATATATAATTTTTTATATATGAGTATAACTCTCCAAATAATTAGATTTGAGGATTAGGGAAATAGCAATACAGAGGTCCATGAATGAACATGAGTAGGTTCAGACCACTGAAAATGGTTGTAGGAGATGGTAGGTGATAAAATGTAAGTCACACAAAGATGCGATTGAAGTTATATGTAACCAAAAAAAAAAATGGACCTTATGCAAAGTGAGATCAAATAATAACTATTGAGTAGCCTATATAGACTATGGTATCCAAGCTATGTGAAGAGATCTGGAGGAAGTATCTCATCACATTGCAAGTATTCCTTTTCTAGATTCATGGGAAAATTAGGGCAAGTTTTGGGATTTGGGCTTCCATGGGTGGATTGAATTTGAGCCAGTTAGTTTTTGGAGGAGGGCACTTTGCCTGGGGTGGGGGAGAGATAAAGGAAAGGTTTCATGTAGAATATAGTGCTTGAGCTGAGTCTTGAAGGAAAGTAGGTATTTCAAGAGTGAGAGGTGAATAATAAGGACATTCATGGCATATGAGATAACCAATACAAAAGCAAAGATTTCCTAGATGGACTTTCAATCCCTAATGTTTGCGTGGGTAACAGTCCTAAAACATGCAAATGTCAAAAACATGAATGTTGATGCATTAATCCTATGGGAAATTGTATCTTCAGTTCCTGCCATCATCTAAAATTATATTTTGCTAAAAATCACTGAAAATATACTTTTCTGCAGATCATGATAGCAAAACATTTCTGATGATATAAACTTTTCTTAACATTAATCATGAAAGAACTCATAAAATTTAGTACACAAAATAAAATTGGTAACACACAAAACATTTTTTCTTGCTAGTAATTGCTGGAATTCTGTGATTTTTTGTGCTAACATCTTAATTAAATACACACACACATAGATTTTATTTTATTTTTATTTGCGGGGCAGTGAGAATTAAATGACTTGCCCAGTGTCACACAGCTAATAAGTGTCAAGTGTTTGAGACCAGATTTGAACTCAGGTCCTCCTGAATCCAGGGCTGGTGCTTTATCCACTGTGCCACCTAGCTGCCCCCACGCATACATTGATTTTAGATTATATTCACTTTTCATGACACATGAAAACTATAATACTATAAATAATGTACAGCAAATAAAATTCTTAAAACTAACACTTTTCTTTTTAACTTGGATCTTACCTTCCATTGTATCAGATGATAGGGTGAAGGCATTACACTATATAGCACACTGCTTTAAAGCTCTCTACCTTGCTGAATCTCTGAAAACCAAGGGAAATTTTCTGGGATTGTCATCCCTGCTGTTGAAAGATGTCAAGACCAGTAAGTACTTGACATCATCTCTAAGACTCTGTCCTTCATGGCTGGTGGATGGCATTGGAGATTGTGAAGGACATACCAGCATGAAATAACTCATCAGTGCCATCTGAGATACTTAAGGGTCTTGGAGTGTGGGAACATCAACCTTGAAACTTCAGTTAATGTTGGGATTGGCAACTTCAGTGTCTCCAGCCAGATGGTTGATTATGCTGTCACCCTTCAAGCTTAAAAACTGAGTGGTACAATAATTATGGGATTTTTCTGATATTGCACATGTCCATGAATGCATGTGGTTGATAATGTGAAAGTAAAAATGAGGTTATGAATAAAATCATATAAATATAATGTGTAGCCTTTTATTTGATACAACAATTATTTGGCATTTACTGTCCAGGTACTGTGCCAAGCAAGTACTGTGGGGAAAGGGAGGGTTACAAATACAAACAAGAAATTTAGCCCCTGTCCTCAAGGAACTTACATTCGAATGGAGGAAGAAAACACATAAAAGGGAAGGGGGGAGAATGGCATTTTGCATGTGTGGAGATGGCCTTAAAATGCATTGGAGTCTTTGATTTTGCATAAGATAAAATGAAAATATATTTATCCCAACCAGAGTTAGTTCCAGAGGGTGAAGAAGGGAACAAATTTTCTTGTGGAAAGGAGGTGGGGATGAAGACTGGAATAGAGGCAGAATGATTTAGAAATGGCTTCGAAATTGACTGCCAAGCACTTAGAGGGGTGAAATATGTAAGAAACCTGGAAAGGCAAAAAAGGTCAAATTCTGAGGAAATTTTAATGCCAAACAGCAATCAGATCAACTTTACCCAGGACATCCATGTGTCTGAACTCCCTGGAACTTTCAGAAGTTGGGAAAGAAATACCTTCCCATCCCCAGAGGGATGAAAGAATTACCTCACATATACACATTGCAGAGAAGGAAGAAGAGAGTAGAAATTGGCTCTCATGCTAAAGTGAGAGCTGACATAATTTAGATGCAGTGCCTGGAACTATGCCTGCAATAAGAGAGAGAGGGAAAGGGAAGTAGGGAAACTAAAGGACCACCCAGGGTTTGCTACAAAAGCAGAGGGGAGGGGTGTCATCAGTTTGCTCACCTGACGGTGGGGAAGGGATTTAAAATTAACTATCAAAATAGTCACCTTGGGAAAGCTAATCTCTTTTTCCAATGTATTAATATTTCTGGAACCACTCTTGGAATTGTCTTCAAAGCAGTTTCAAAGCAGCCGCCCCCCAAAATGACTCTTAATACTTCCTAATCCGTTCTCCCACTTTAGCTATAGATCCATTTTAGAGTATAGAGAATTTGACATCTCTTTCACTAGGGGGTGCTTTTTACAGCATCCCCCCCTTCCCCACTCTACTCCAGCCCCGGTGTCTGACTAAACTCCAAATGCAATGGGATACCGGGAATAATATGAATGTCCATCCCTGTTCCTTTCCAAAGTGCTTGAACAGTAAAAATAAGAGGGGAGGGACTAGGTGACCTCGAAACTTCCTTCCAGTTGAAGAGTTCTTACTCCTTCTCTTCATTCTCTTATTTTATCCTTGCAAGGAGCCTTTCAGGTAAGTAGGGCAGGTGTTATCCCACCAGGCAGTCCTGAGGGGGAACTTCTGCCAGAGGGTGGGAACTCTGGCGCAATGATAAACCTGTTTAATACATCGAAATTGCCCTTGTATTACTCGCTTGCAAAGCGGCATCTCGTAATGAGCCCACCTAATGTTGCAAATCTGGAACGCTGCCACTCTTTTAATTACTAAACCTGTCATGTAGCTGTTCATTTCTGCCGACTCTGCAAATTGGAAAGAGAAAAGCAGGCTTGCTCTCTGGTTTCAGTCAGGATGGCGCTGCTGGGTAATGATTCATATTTAACGGCAGCCGCAGGTAGTCGCAGCCTGTTCTTACTGAAATCCAATTGTTTCAGCTTGCACACTGGCGGCTTTGCCCTTGATACATGTACTGTGTGTGGAAAATGAGGCACTTGAAAGTACTTTAAGCATAAAAGATGAACTTGGTCTTCGAGCATCCTCTTCCACAGCTTGGCATATTTTAATTATACATGTATTACTTTCTGTTCTGTGTGCAGGGAGATTGCGCCAAATTAAACTGACATTCAAAATATATTTTTTAAGGTTCTGTTCTCATGATCTAGAGCAGGAGTTCTTAACTTGGGGTCCATTCAAATGGTGCATGAATAGATTTCAGGGAGACAAATGTATTTTTAAAAATAGTTGAAAACTGCATTTCAATATTGTTTTCTTGCTGGTCCTATGTATTTTATTTTATATATTTAAGAACATTTTTTTCAAGGACTCTATAGGTTTTACCAGAATGCCCAAAGGGCCTATGATAAAAGGAAAAACTGAGAACCCCAGCTCTAGAACATGCCAAGATCCTTGTACTATAGTAAGTAAATGGTCTCAGGTATAATGGTAGCTGAAGATTTCCTAATAAACAGCAACCTTCCCAGGTTATGTTTAATCAATTCTGTAAATGGAATTTCTGGCTTTTATTAATGCTATTTTATCCTCAAGATTTTGCTGCCTAACTAATTTAAGACTTTTGTGGATCTGTGATCTTAACTCTGTGTGTATTCTGTCCATCAGTATAATTGTGATTCTCATACATTCCCATCCTATGTTTAGTAATTATATTTTTTTCTCATAGAGCACACATGTAATGCCCCAGAGGTCTACTCTACATCTTGGTACTAATCAAACTTATCAATGGAACACTTAGCTTGTCCATTGGTTATTAATTATGCCATGTGACTGGTTCACTTTCATTTCCTCCTAATGTACCCTTACTGGATACAATAAATGATTGGAAATATGTAGTGCTTACTTGCACCCACTGTATTTTTTCCCTAAAACTTTGGGATACCCATTAACAATTCCCCAGAAATTAGGGTGTTTACAGAGTACTAACATTTCTATTGAAGTTGGAGGAATGACTCTTTGCAATGGGGAGGAGCTTGGGATTGTTAAATGAACTAAAACATTTCCTGAACCTCTCTTTTTCCTATTTGATTTGTCCTCACTTATTGCTTATATGAAAGTCCTGTCCACTATATGCACCATAAATTAAAGGGACTGGGCATCTCACTGCATTTCAAAATCTGGATTGAATCATAGTCTTTATTTTTTCTTGCATGGATTCAATTCAATCCAAGTTTCACCATACATTTATTAAGTATTCCCTAAGTGCAATGCATTGAATACTGAGGATACATAGAATGATCTCTCAAAAAAGTCTCTTTTGAATGAAAATGATTCTTCATTCTGGGGCATGATTACAATCAGCATAATATCTGCAAACAGGAACATTTTCTTGGACTTCACAATCTACAGAGAATTCTTTTATATGGATATCCTCCACAACAGTAGCAAAAATCTTTGATCAAATGTGCATCTCCTTGATTAATACCTCCCTGGACATTAATAATTCTAATATCATTGAAAATAATTATTTTGTTGTTGCATTTGTCAAAAAATCTCATATGCCACTAATGTATAAAAATGAGAAACTCTTTGCTATAAGAAAGTTTGTAAGGCTCCTTTTTCCCTATTGAAGCAAATGATTATTTTGTTTTCTGTGATCAGCAAACAAAAATGCAGCAGAATTTTGCATGATCTGAAACTTTCAATTAATTATATTACTGTAAAAATGATTGGCTGCAGTGAATCATTTGTCAAAACCCACCTGTTTCTCTTATTTTCATCAAAGATGTTGATAATATATAAAAAAATCATAAAGATAAGAAAGTAGGCTTGTGAATAGGTAGTTATTGATGTTTTCTTAATCACTTTTGGGGTGTGTCTACACAATATACATACATACATACATATATTTTATACATATATATGTATATAATGTATATGTGTCATGTGATTACTTACATTCTTGTAGTACCTTTCTCTCCATAAGATACCCTGTAAAATGGTCCTTCATTGCTTTTACAATTATTTTGGCTTCGGCCAAGATTTCCTGATTTAGATTTCCTAAGTTTACGATTGATCTGGTCCAGCCATTCTTCTCAACATCATTCTCCTGTGTCATTTTTACTTCTAAGTGTAGCATTTTGGGGAATAAGATTTTAGAGTCCAAATGTAGCAATTCATTTCTCAATGGTGGCACATTCATTGAAATGTGGCATATGTGTCTCACCTGCCATTTTAAATTTTGAGTCCTCTTAGGATGACATGGTTTATTCTGTTTTAAAAATTCACTTATAATTATTTTCCTCCCATTTCTGTTTATTGTTTTATAAAACAGTATTTACCACAACCCTCTTCTTCCATAAATCTTTCAAGAGATACACTTTTCTAGGATTTGGTCATTACTAACAGAAAATTATGAAAAGTCATGCCATCATCAATAAGCTTCTTGATGATCTCATCTTTGGTGATATGGTTGAAAACTGAAAGTAGAAAAATAGAAGAAACCAATCTGGTATGAAACTTCTGGCACTACTTGGAGATTGTTGGAATAAAAATGTGAATTCACCTCTAGGGTCTATATTTTGTTTTTAGTATTGAGGGTGTGTAAAGAAGGCAGTGATCTGGGTAGAGCCACAGAAATTCAGGAAAAAAAATGTTTCTAACTCCATGCACCTTTTCAGTGTAGCTGAGTGAAACGCCAATGTAATTTGAATAGCCCTAGGACTGACTTCTGTGAGTGTAATGATATTTGAAGCAAATGTACTCACCCTCACCCAACTATGAAATGTACCTGAGATAGTTCCCTTTGGGTGAGAAAGTGTCAAAAAAATACACATAACCTCAGGGCATTTGCTCTGCTTTTGGGGCATGGCTGTGTGTCTGATTCACAAAAGGAATGATACATCCTCTGAGACTATGAAGTGACTCATGAAAGTGTTGTAAACACTCCACCCATGAGGGATAAGCCATTTATCAACAGAAATTTAGTGGAGAAGCACTAGGAAGCAACTCATCAGATAACAATACAGCAGGTATCATCAGCACTTCTACAGTGACAGCTTTGGAGGCAGAGAAGCATTCTAGATAGAAAGAAAGGCTGGGAACTCAAGTTGTCTACGTACAAATCTTTTCTCTCCTACTACTGAAATGAGAATCTAGGGGAGAATATGTCCCTGTGTGGGGGTAGTTAGAGGAAGAACAACTTCTACTTGTAAAATACAAATAACCCCCTATTCACAAGTCCACTTTCTTATCTTTATGAAATCTTTATATATTAATGGTTCTCTTAATGAAAATAGGAAAAAAGGAACAGGTAGGCTTTGACAAATGCAGGTAACATTTTTTACACTAATAATAGTAATTTAATATTAATTAATATTAATATAGTAATTTAATTAATATAGTAATTTAAGATTTGTAAAACATTTTATGAATACTCCCTCATTTGATCCTCACAACAACCATGGAGATAAGTGTGATTATTTTCTTCATTTTATAGATGATGAAAGTGAAAGTTGGTCAGGGTTACACAATTTGTAAATGTCTGAGATAGATTTGAACTCAGTTTTTCCTGACCCAAGTTCTACCACTCTAAACACTGTATTACTAAGCAACTCTGGTAAGGAATTTTTGTTGTTTTTATTTGCTTTAAGCATGTGCATTTTGCTATATTCTATTGCTGTATTTTATTCTGACTTGGTTAAGGGGATCATAAAGTGAGAATTGAGAAAATACCTGTTCATTGCCATGGACATGAGGTTCACAAGAAGTGATATTGTGACTACATTTGAGGGGTTCTTTAGATATCCATTTAATGTTAAGTACCATATAAAAAATTCATATATTTCACCATGACTTGTAAATGAATGATTTCTTTTTTTTTTTAGGCAATGGGGGTTAAGTGAGCTAGTAAGTGTCAAGTGTCTGAAGCCGGATTTGAACTCAGGTACTCCTGAATCCAGGGCTGGTGCTTTAACCACTGCGCCATCTAGCTGCCCCCTGAATGATTTCTTGAGACGTGGTAGAATGCCATGATGTGACGCCTCTCTGATTTTATTATGCAAAGACTTCCTCAACAGAAAGAAAGAAAAAAAAATATGTTGAGCAGTTGATGAACTTTCCTTAGCTATAAGATCACCTCAACCCAGCATCTGGAGTAGAAGAAAAGGCAAATGATTACAACTGACCCTCACAAATGAATGTTAAAAGAATCTCTCCCTTTTAGCTGTGACACATTTAAAAATGAAGATTCCCATCGCAGTCCCTTGGGAAACCCATAGCCCCTTTCATTAGCTCTAAGTGACCTTTCCACTTGGGTATAGAAGAATAGATATGCACTGACATGTGATGTCTAACACTGTCTTCTTCCAATTCAATCCAACCAGAAATGCAATTCAATAGTGTTCATATGACACAACTAAGGAATCCAAGTCAGTGGGGTTCTTTTTCTGTCTATGTTCAGCTCTCCATGTAGAAGCTCTCTTTAGGGCTCGGGTGCACTACCCTTGTGAAACAGTCCCACGTTGCAAGGATAGCTGCGAAATGCTTGGCTGGAGGGTATTTCCTATTTATTTCCAGTACCTCTGAAATGGTGATCTCAATAATAACAACTGGTTGTTTGTACTACTCAGTGAAATGGAGATCTCCTGACCAAGGAATGATGAGATTTCACTTGAAAAAAGAATTCAGGGTTCATTTAGTTCAGGGACTCCATGAACTTGTCTTAGCTTGTTGATTTTATTTATTTATTTATTTATTCATTCATTCATTCATTCATTCATTCATTCATTCATTTATTTATTTATTTATTTATTTATTTATTTATTTATTTATTTTTAGTGAGGCAATTGGGGTTAAGTGACTTGCCCAGGGTCACACAGCTAGTAAGTTTTAAGTGTCTGAGGCCGGATTTGACCTCAGGTACTCTTGACTCCAGGGCCAGTGCTCTATCCACTGCGCCACCTAGCTGCCCCTTAGCTTGTTGATTTGAACTCATCTAGGAAAGCTAAGTGTTTTCTACCTCCTCACATAGCTTGGTTGTCAGTTTCCTAAAAAAAATCATCTCTGCTTTGTCCTTAACCCTCAAAAAGCCATTGTCATCAGTAGAGAAAACATGAAATATGTAACCACTTGAAAACATTTTTAAGCACTAAATCAGTAATATTGTCAAAAAAGACTTGGTCCAAAGAAGTCCTCTATTCATTCTCGTATGCTGAACTCTCTTGAGTGGGAGCAGTGGGGAATGCTAAACTCTATGTTTCTTAGAGGTAGACTTCTATATCCCAACTCTGCTTTTCCCTGGGGAGACACATATATTGATTTTTTTTTCCCCAAGGGTCCATTATTAATGTGAAATTTATCCAACCAAAAGGAGCTCTAAGCTTTCATCTCTTAAAAACCGCACCCTTTCCTGTGAACTTGTTATATTTTGCTGAGCTTTTATACATGTGACTTTGACTAAAGTGAGTCACTTATTTTGCTCCTCAGGTCCACCATGTCCCTAAAACCAAAAAGCCATGCATATTTCCATTAATATTCTAGGCTCTAGTCAGGGTCATCTGCTCTGTATTCCAGAAACATCTTGTACATATTTTTACCTCTGACTTTGTATTTGTGTCCTTTCCTTTGGATACTCTCCCTTCTTTCTCTTCACCTATCTTAATTACAGACATTCTTCAAGGCTCATGTTGACATGAAGACTTTCCTCATTTCATTAGACTTTAGTGATTTCTACCTTCTTTGAATTTCTTTGTCAGTACCCAGAATTTAGCATCTAATTATAGATTGTAAAGGTCACGGACTGTCTCTTGTTCTTTTATTTCATCTTCCTAATAAATTATAGTCTCCTTTAAGGAGACCATGGTGGATAGAGAACCTTCCTTTTAGCCAAGAAGACTTTTAGACAAGAAGTTCTTCCTCTGACCCATGGTAGTTGTATGAATCCATGCACATCAGTTACTTTCTATGTTCTAGGCACAGAGAAATGTAGAAAACAACCCGAAGAAGAAAAGCTACATAGAAGAAATTTCCTCATCCAGAAGTTATCTCTGTGATTGAAATCCTTGGACTACTCTTGATTCTTCTCTTGGAGGATCAAGAATCAGTTGACTCACCAAATTGCTCTATAGTAAATCCATACTGCTTTGCAATATTTACTTCACAGTCCTTACTGTTCTTCCTTTCAGATGAGGAAAGACAGGCAGAAACTTGCCAAGGAGGCTTGTGTACAAACCACTTCTACCCACACATCCCAACTTTTGCACAGATGGCCTTTCCCCCCAACAAACTGGTTCTTACCCATCACCAGTCAGTTGTGCCCACAGATTCTTATACAACCTTCATCCTGAATTAACTTTGTCAGAACACAATGTTAGTGGAAGATTAGCCATTTGAAACTTGGGTTTCTAAAACTAGTTTACTAAAGCCTTTCCATCACACAGGGCCTCTTAGGAGTGAAGAGACCATTGGAATGGAAGTTCAAGTTTATGCTATCTCATGTTAGTCATGTGACACACATCCAGCCATATGACCCCTCTGAGTCACCATTCTGTCATCTACAAAATGAGGTGGTTAGATTAGATGCTCTCTAAGCTTCCTTCTCATTCTGACATAACTAATTTCTAAGGTCCCTTTCCATTCTAATGTCCAATGATATTTTATATTTCTCTCTTGAAGTAATAAGTGAACTAGAGGAAAAATGAATTTCATTAACCTGAGCTTGACAGTTTATGTGCATGCTTTGAAATAGCCATTCCCTTTATTTTGCTTTCTTTTGGCAGGATGGCTCAGCTATTTAGCTGGCTTTCTCTTAGTTAACAGAAGAGAAGCAGAACAGTCCCTAGCAGATGTCATTAGTTAGGGACAGAGTCAGTGCCTAAAGCCTTGGTAAATTATTTCAAGTGATAAAGACACCTATTGTGCATTAGGGTATGAAGTGAAGATTTCCGTGTCTACAGGCCCTCACCCACTTTTTTTTTTAAGATAGGTGGAAAGGGTAAGAAGGGAGACCAGGCATCTCATTGCAATGGGCCCAATTTATTCTTTGGGTTAATTTAACATCTAATGGTAAATTGAAACAATATTAGAGCCAGATAAAATGATCCCAAAGCAGGAAAATGACAGTACAGACTGACATTTTGTCTATTACTCATCCTTTTATTACCTAAGTAATTCCAAGCTACAAGAACATTGAGTGATTTTCCCCACACTGAATTATAGTGGAGAAGTACTTGGGGGGTGGGGAGCACATAATTACAAATCAAGTTTGGGTTCTCATGCTACCATGTTGTTAGTTTCAGCCAAATCTTTGAATACCCTCTGCCATATGTCAGGATTTCATATTGTTTCATTTTTTAAAGCAATTTTACTGCTATGAATGAGGGCTATTTTCAGCATAATAATCATAATAAAAATAATGGAGGTGATGATGGTAAGAGCATTTCTAGTCCTATCAAGAAGGAATAATTAAATTATCTTTAAATTGTCTTTAAATTAAATTAAATTAAATTGCCTTTGTTCAAGGCAATGTGGCTAGACAAAGAAGATCTAAAACCAAAATGAAAACTTACCATTGCCCTCAAGGAGCTTACATTTTTTTTGGGAGGCCACATTATGTAAATAGATAAGCATATGATCATTTAAGAAGGGGTGCAAAAATTTATGGGATTAAAAAGGGCTTCAAGAAGTCTTGAAAGAAGCTAAGGATTCTAGGGGGCTAGGAAGGAGTACAAAGTCATGAAGGCAAGATATTGAAGGCTGAATTCAGGAGACAGCATTAGGTCTGAATGACTGGGATGTATAGGGGGAGAAATATACAATAAGCATGGAAAGGTTTGCTGGAATCAGATGGCAGAAAGCTTCATATGAATGCCAACCTGAGGAGTTTGTGATTTATCTCAGAGAAAGTAGGGAGTCATTGAAGGTTTTTGAGGAAGGAAATCATATGATCAAATTTGTGGTTTAGTAACAATAACAATAGGTCACATTTATATAGCATTTCCAATATAAGTAAATGGTGCATCTTGGGGGCCCAGTGGGTAGATTGAGACCAGGAGTCAGAATGAGCTGAGTTCCAATTCAGCCTCACACACTTCCTCCTTCCACAAATTACTTAACTCTATTTTTCTCAGTTTCTTTATTTGCAAATTGAGCTGAAGAAGAAAATGGCAAACCACTCCAGTAACATTACCAGGAAAACCCCAAAAGGTCACAAAGAATTACATGCAACTGAAATGACTGAACAATGAATAAGGTAGGAACTATGTTAAATTCTTTACAAATATTATCTCCTTTGATCCTCACAACTCAACCCTTGGAGGGAAGTGCTATTATTATCCCCATTTTACAGATTAGGAAACTGAGTCAGGCAGAGCTTATTTATGACATCCAATTTCACACAGCTAGTAAGTGATTGATACTGGACTTGTATGCAGGTCTTCTTTACACCCCACCATACCATGTAACTGTTCAAAGATCATATTGGCAGCTGTGGAAACTATGAATTGGAGATAACGTTGAGTGGAAGCAAGATTACAATTGTGATGCACACTAGTTCAGGAGGGTGCTGAGGACTTGAAGCTAAGTGATGACCATGTGAATGCAGAGAAGAGGATGGATGAAAGAAATGTTGTAGAGAGAGCAAGATTGAGCAACTGTTTAGATATGGTGGATGAGAGAAAGAAAAGTGTCAGGATGACAAAAGCATTTCAAACTCGAAGTACATTTATAGAGGGAATATTTTCTTCATAAAAACCATGCAAGGAGGGTACTACTATCACCCTCTTCCTCATTATATAAGGAAGGAAACTGAATGAGGCTAATTGACTTGTCATGGTCACAAAGATAGGAAGTGTTAGAATTAAGATTTAAACTACCCCAATAAGTGAAATTCTGAATTTCACTTGAAATCCAGTGAATTTCCCATTGCTCTATGTTGTCTTCTTCCTGGGTCTTGGGAGCATTCAAGTTGTAGAAAGCCAACAAGAATAATAAATCAATAATAACTGGAAAAACTCAAGACTCCCTGTCCCCTGAGTCAGAGTGCTGGGTAGGGCTTCCAGATTAAAATCAAATATGACTCTTTGCTGGGAAGTGAGTCCTGTGGTTTTCAGTGACTTCCAGGGCTAGGAAAGAGTGAGAGGGGAATGTATAATCAGTTAAGGGGGGAAAAGAAATAAAGAAAACTGGGTGTGTACACATAGAAAGGAATAAGAGGTAAGAGAACACCAGCCAGGGGAAATTATGAATCTCACTTCACGAGGCTAACCTCTGAGACCGAGGAGCAACAGCAGATCATCCAACATTACAAAGCCAAATTCAGGGGTGAGCTGGAACTAGTTGGACCTGTGGAGCCAGTGGGTAAATTCATTGTGAACTTTTAAATCAAGTCTTGACATTAATATGTTGGTTGTCTAGATTTAAGGAAGTGATTGAGAAAATGGTTATAATGCTTTAAGAATGCAATTTAGAAATTGGTTATGTTTCAATTTAAAAGTGTATATTGTATCTGGTTGTTAAACATTTACTAGCACAACCTTAACTGGATTCTCCCTCCTCTACTTTACCCAGAGATTCTGAAAGTGGGAAGATACAGTGAGTCTCTGGCCTTCTTCTCCTGGGTCACTTTAGGGAGTGCCTTGTTGAAGATATCTGTCTGGATTATATGTAGTCTGGGATCTCATCAGAAGACCCAAACATCTTCTAGTTTCACCTCCTATTTCCAAACCCATCCTGGTTTTCTCTCTCTGTGTGTGAGTGTGTGTGTGTGTGTGTGTGTGTGTGTGTGTGAGAGAGAGAGAGAGAGAGAGAGAGAGAGAGAGAGAGAGAGATAAAGAGAGAGACAGAGAGACAGAGACAGACAGAGACAGAGACAGAAAGGAAATTCTTGGGCAGTGAACTGGAACCTATGGACCCCTTCTCAGAATAATTTTTTTTTAAATGGTTGGTAGGAAAGACATTAAATGCAAAGAGCTCCTGACACAATTACCCCCCCCCCCCAAATAGCCATAAAACAACCCCTGGAACAGCAAAATCCATAAAAAGATGGGCTGAGATTGTTTTCCAGTCAAAGACAGCTTAGAGGAGGCCGTGCTGGGCTGCTAGAAGAGTTCAACCCTGCCATCCTGCCAACACAGTCCCCAGACAGGCTGCACCAGAGAAACTTTCCCCTGAGCCTCCGAATCAGCTGCAGCATAAGTGTCTTCTGGAACTAAGCTTATGGTCAGGTGAGAGGGCTGAACTTCTGGCCAGGGTGGGGGTGTGTGGATAAAGGGATGTGTGCAGGACCTAAGAAGGAATTCAGCTATACCACCCCTTCAGAGAACCAGGAAGAAATCTTGAGAGGTGGGAGACCCAGGTTGGGGAGGGGTGCAGGCTTTTCAGAGCTAAGAAACACAGAACAAAAAGTTTTGCTAGCTGCTTAATTAGCAAGTTGGCTTGAGGTTTTCTTTGGAGCAGTGAATAGGCTAGGCAAGAGAAAAACCTGCCCTACCTCATACCAAAACACCTGGGACCCTCTGAATCTTTGGACAGTGTAGCTTGGAAGTAGGGCCCCACTTTAAGAGGGAGTTAAAAGTCAAATAAAAGACTACAAGATGAATAAGCAATGACTGTTTCTTCAGCGACATGGAAGATTGAGGTGCACCCTCAGAAGAAGATAACAAACTCAGGGCCACTACATCCAAAGCTTCCAAGAAAAACATGAATTGGTCTCAGGCCAATGTACATGCTTAAAAGGGACTTTGAAGAGGAACTGGGAGAGATAGAAATAAGATTTAGAGAGGTGGAGGAAAGAGAGGAAAGAGAAATGAGAGTGATGCAGGAGAGTCATGAGAAAAAAGGTCAACAGCTTGAAAAGCCAAGTGGAAAAGGAGATACAAAAGCTCTCTGAAGAAAATAATTGCCTAAGGATTAGTATTGAACAATTGGAAGCTAGTGACTTTATAAGAAACCAAGATACAATAAAGCAAATCCAAATGAATAAAAAAATACAGGGCAATATGAAATATCTCTGTGGAAAAACAGCTGACCTGGAAAATAGATCCAGGAGAGAAAATTTGAAAATCATTGGACTACCTGAAAACCATGAACAAAATAAAAGTTTAGACAGTTTCTTCCAAGAGATTCAGGGAAAATTACCCTGATATTCTAGAAGCAGAAAGTAAAATAGAAATTGAAAGAATCCACCAGTCACCTCCTGAAAGAGATCCCAAAAGGAAAACCTCCAGGAAAATTAAAGCCAAATTCCAGAGATCCCAGGTCAAGGAGAAAATATTGCAAGCAGCTAGAAAAAAGGAATTCAAATACTATGGAGCTACAGTAAGGATAACACAAGATCTAGCAGCATCTATATTAAGGGACCAGAGGACATGGAATATGATATTCCAGAGGGCAAAGGAACTGGGACTAGAGCCAAAAATCACACACCTAGCAAAACTGTGTATAATCTTTCAGGGGGGAAAATGGGACTTCAATGAAAAAGAGGAATTTCAGGCATTTGTGATGAAAAGACCTGAACTGAGTAGAAAATTTGACTTTTAAACATAAGACAGTAGAGAAGCATAAAAAGGTAAACAAGAAAAAGAAAGCATGAGGGATATTAAAAGATTAAACTGTTTACATTCCTACATGGGAAGATAATACTTCTAACTCATAAGAACACTTTCAGAATTAGGATAGCTGAAAGGTATGAACTGAATATGAAGGGATGATATTTGTAAAGCATTTATTTTTTGTTGATCCTTATTCTTTGTGGGGCAAGCAGGGTGGGCTGTCTTATATCTGGGGCTAGATTTGGGCTCTGGGCCTCCTGGGTCCAGGGATGGTGCTTTGTCCATGGTGTCACCTAGCTAATCCATGATGACATCATTAAAGTAGGGTTAAGGGATAGGAGGAATGCACTGGGGGAGTGGGAAGGGGAGAGATGGACTGGGGAGAGGTAGCTCACCTGAAGGAAACAAGAAAAAAACTTATGGAGGGGAGGGGAATAGGGGGAAGGAGTGGGGGAGTGAGTAAACCTAACTATTATCAGAATTGGCTCAAAGAGGGAATAACATACATACTCAAGTGGGTATAGTAATATATTTTTGCCCTGAGGGAAAATGGGAGGGTAAGGAGATTGGGAGTGGGGAGAAAAGGGGAAGGAGGGAAGGAGGGAAGGACAGATTGTGGGAGGGAGCAGTAAAAAACAAAACACTTTTGAGGAAGGAAAAGATGTTCTGCATAACTGCACAAGTATGAGATATTGAATTGCTGGATTTAATAGGGAGGGTTGAGGGGGAAGGAAGAAGAATTTAGAACACAGAATTAGCTCAAAGACTTTAACCTCATCAGAGTGGGCTCAAGGAGGGAATAACACACACACACAATTGGGAGGAGTAATCAATTTAACCCTATAGGAAAGTAGGAGAGGAAGAAGTTAAGGAGGGAAAGGTGACAGAAGGGAGGGCAGAGCATGGGAAGAGACAGTCAGAAGTAAAACACTTTTGAGGAGGAATAGGGTAAAAGAAGATAGAAAATAGAATAAATATTATGGGAAGGGAATAGGATGGAGGGAAATAGTTATGGTGATTGACTGTAATGGCAACATATATGTTACCTACTTTGCTGGGATATTGTGAAGAAAATTCTTTGTCAAGTTTAAGGTACCATATAAAAGTTATGATGAACAGGATACTATCAGAAAAACCTAGTCTACCTCTCCCTACCCCTTTCTTAAAATGCATTCCTCTTACCCCTTAACTTCATTTTAAAGATGTCATCATGGGTCAGCTAGGTGACATGATGGACAAAGCACCAGCCCTGGACCCAGGAGGCCCAGAGCCCAAATCTGGCCCCAGCCATAAGCCACTCTACCCTGCCTGTCCCACAAAAAAACAAGGATAAGCAAAAAGTAAATGCTTTATAGATATCATCCCTTCATATTCAGTTCAGACCTGTGTCCTCTAAGTGTATTCCTTTCAGCTGCCCTAAGAAAGTTCTTATGAGTTAGAAGTATTATCTTCCCATGTAGGAATAGAAACAGTTTAATGTTTTAATGTCCTTCCTGATTTCTTTTTCTTGTTTACCTTTTTATGGTTCACTAGTGTCCTGTATTTGAAATTTTCAATTCATTTCAGGTCTTTTCATCACAAATGCCTGAAAGTCCTCTTTTTCATTGAAGTCCCATTTTTCCCTGAAAAATTATACACAGTTTTGCTGAGTAGGTTATCTTTGGTTTCAATCCCAGTTCCTTTGCCCTCTGGAATATCATATTCCATGCCCTCTGGTCCCTTGACATAGATGCTGCCAGATCTTGTGTTATCCTTACTGTAGCTCCATAGTATATGAATTCCTTTTTTCTAGCTGCTTGCAATATTTTCTCCTTGACCTGGGATCTCTGGAATTTGACTATAATTTTCCTGGAAGTTTTCCTTGTGTGATCTCTTTCAGGAGGTAATTGGTGGATTCTTTCAATTTCTATTTTACCATCTGCTTCTAGAATATCAGGACAATTTTCCCTGACAATTTCTTGAAAGATAATGTCTAAACTTCATGGTTTTCAGGTAGTCTAATGATTTTCAAATTTTCTCTCCTGGATCTATTTTCCAGGTCAGCTGTTTTCCCAAGGAGATATTTCATATTGCCCTCTATATTTTTATTCATTTGGATTTGCTTTATTGTATCTTGGTTTCTTATGAAGTCACTAGCTTCCATTTGTTCAATCCTAATTCTTAGGCAATTATTTTCTTCAGAGAGCTTTTGTATCTCCTTTTCCATTTAGCTTTTGAATCTCCTTTCCATTTTGGCTTTTCAAGCTGTTGACTTTTTTCTCATGACTCTCCCATAAAGCTCTCATTTCTCTTTCCATACTTTCCTCCATATCTCTAAATCTTTCTTCTATCTCTTCTAGTTTCCCTTCAAAGTCCTTTTTGAGCACTTCCATGGCCTGAGACCAATTCAATTTTTTTCTTAGAAGCTTTGAAAGTTGGAGCTTTGACTTTGTTAATTATCTTCTTCTGAGGGTATATTCTGGTCTACTTTGAACCCCCAAAAGCTTTCTATAGTCCACTGCTTTCTTTGCCTACTCATCTCAACCAAGAAGAAGATGTTTGATTCTCTATTGACTAAAGTCTGGCATGCCTATGCTCCTCCACCACTGGATTGCCACCACTCTGTTCAACCCACTGTTTCAGAATCAGGGCACTTCTCTAAGTCCAGCAGAGACTGCAGCCACTTTACTCCAGCCAACCACCGAACACTCTCACCAGTCCCTGAGCTGAGCTTTAGAAGAAGCCCCTGGCACTGAAGATGCAGAAGTGCTGGAGGTACAGTCTGTTCCTGGCTGGCTCAGGACCATGCACTAAGCTCATCTCTCAGCCAGATCGACAGGTGATACCAGTTGCTGTCTTTGGCTGGAAAATAGTCTCACTTTGTTCTTAGGTGAATTAAGCTACTTTGGGCTTTTTTCTCATGGCATTATTTGGGAGTGAGTGGAAGGGTTCATTGGTAGCTTGTGAGAGTCATGGTTTCTCTTCTGTCATCTTGGCTCTGCCTTCCTAACATCAATATTTATTAGGGAAATTAGTTAATAGTTTTCTTTCTCTGTTTTTGCTCTTCCTGGTTTAGATGTTAAAATGATACTTGTATAATAGAAGAATTTGATGGGACTCCTTTTTAGTCTATTTTTTAAAAAAAGTAATTGATATAGTAATGGAATTTACTTTTCTTTAAATGTTTGGTAGAATTCACTTATCAATCTGGTCCTGGAGTTTTTGTTTTGTTTTTTATCTTAGGGAGCTCATTTGTAGCTTATTCAATTTCTTTTTCTAAGAGGTAATCTTGAAAAGCCTAAGAGAAGATGAGTGTGTACTTGAAGGGATTATAGAAAAGAACATTTATTGAATCAAAACATCAAACTAAGTATCTAAGCCTCCCCTAGTAGTTCCCCTACACCCACATGGGTCTGGCCAAATTATAATGGGGACAGACGAGGGGGTACATTGAACCAATTGGAGACTCAGCATGGCTAAGAACCTCTCCTTCCTGTTTGAGAGTCACATAGGGGGTAGAGAGAACTCTTGGAGGAAGGAGAAGGAAAAGGAAAAATAGGACAGAGGAGCTGGGTGGTGGTTGACCTTTGGACCCAAGCAGGAAAGACTGCACAGCTGACTGTCATTGTAACTATGGATTCCAGGTGGTGGTGAGTTTGTGTTGTGGAAGCAAGGCCAGCTCTTTGGGTTAGCTAAACTGGAAGCAAATTTGGGGTTTGAGTTGGTCTTTACTATAGCCAGGGCAATTAATCTAAGTACATAGGTGCCTGGGGTCTTTTACCAAAGAGATGTAGATAATAATCATCTGGAAAGCAGGTCATATCTTTCTCTTCCCCTATTCCCTTTCTCATTTTCCCTGCATTCATTAAATTCACCTTAATTGAAAATTTTATTCCCATTAATAAAACCTGGTTTGTTTGTGGAAAAGAGGCTTTTAATCTCCTTTCTTATTAGTCTGGGAGAAATAACTAAAAAGGCAGTTTTGAAGGGAAGAAACTTTGGACCTAGATGTCTCTCATTATTTTCTGAATCCCAATATTACAGCGAGCCACCCAATTAACTCTCCCCATAAGCAATTTCACCCTTATACTCTCTTTTACTCATGTATGTGTTTAGAGATATACAGTTCCCTTTAAGTATTGTTCTGGATGTTTGTTATTGTCCTTATCATTAATTTTTTTTTTTTTTGGTGAGGCAATTGGGGTTAAGTGACTTGCCCAGTGTCACAGAGCTAGTGTCAAGTGTCTGAGGACAGAATTGAACTCAGGTCCTTCTGAATCCAGGGCCAGTATTCTATCCATTGCATCACCTAGCTGCCCCTCATTAATAAAATTTTGATAATTTCCATGGGCTTTTAAACTCATTCTTTAGGATTAGATTATTTACTTTATAAATACTTTTTAATCTATAATTTAAAAGGCATTTAATCATGTCTTTACCATGTTATGGACTGAAAAATGTATATTTACTATTTCTCCTTTTCTGCATTTGTTTGTGAGATTTTTTGTCCTAAGGTATGGTCTATGCTTTTGAAGCTGCCATCTATAGTTGAGAAAAAAAAGTTTCTTACTTTCCACTGATATTCAATAATCTTCAGAGGTCTAAGATTATATAATCTTTATAATTTATAATTATATAATCTAACTTCTCTAAAATTCTGTTCATCTCTTTAACTTTTCTTAACTATGGCAATATCAAGCTCAATGTAACAGCTTGGGTAAAATCAACAATACCAGATTTGGAAAGAATTTTAACAAAAATCAATACTATATTAAGGAAACAAAAAAAAACATATAACCCTGAGACTGTAAAAAATAAAATATGAATACGTCTGCACCAAAAAGTACAAGAGGATTAATAGGCATTTTTGGAACACATGATAAAGGGTTAAAAGTTGACAGGCATACTTTTGTTATCACTTCACTGAACAGTAGTCAAGACTAATAGTAGGTTATTGCAGTGGCTAATCCAATGTAATTGTAAGTGGTTTATTTTAAGGAACCTATAAAATAGGGAAGAGGAAAAAGGGAAAAAATGTATTTATTGTTCTTGTTTTTCAGTTGCTTCAGTCTTGTCTGACTCTTTGTGACTCCTTCTGGTATTTTCTTGGCAAAGATACAAGAGTGATTTGCCATTTCCTTCTGCTCATTTTACAAATGAAGAAACTGAGGTAAGTAGAGTTAAGTGACTTACACAGGGTCACACAGTTAGTAAGAGCTGGAAACCAGATTTGAACTCAGGAAGATGAGTCTTCCTGACTCTAGGCCTGGCATACTGAGCAGCCCTAAGCATTTATCTAGTGCAGAATGTGGTAAAAATTATTTGTGATAAAATTATTATTGCAGTTTTTACCTGACTCATTTGGGAGGGGCCACACCTGACCCACCCTGAAGTTTTGAATACTACTGAGGTCAGAAGGAGAGCTCTCCATAGGCAGTTTTTTGAAGGACCTCCCCTTTTGGGGAAGGAAAGTTTGAACACTCCCTGAAGGGAAGTGGAGGCTTCTTCCAGAATGTTAGTTTCTTCTGGAATGCGCTCTCTCTGGTGTCTGCTGTCCCAGTGGCATGAGCAACTGTAGACTGTCCAGGTGTTGGTGAGTTAATTATGGAAAACCATAAATTCCTTTGAACTAGCTTAACTGGAAACAATCTGGGGATTGCATAGGTTAAGTTTAGAGTTAAGGTTATTTATCTGTATTTCTTTTATTGCTATTTCCTTATCTTTGATTTTTATTAGATTTACCTTTGTTCTTTAATTAATTCCCAAGTAATAAAATCTGATCCTTTTGTGAATTAAAGCTTAAAGGCTCCTTTCTTATTGGCCTGGGAGAAATATCTAAAAAGGGCAGGTCAGAGGGGAGGGTAAACCTAAAAGGTCACTCATTATTTATGGGACCCTAATATTAAGGCGAATCACCCAAATAATGTTCCGTATATTGAATTTTGGCCCACACACTACTATGTGCCAGGAATTGTGATAAGCATCTTCTAAAGATTATCTCATTTCATCCTCACAATAACCATGGGAAAGAGGTGCTAACATTATCCCTATTTTATAGAGGAGAAAGCTGATGCAGCCAAATGTTGAGTGACTCATCCAGTGTCACACAGTTGGTGCTAAATAATAACTTAGTTGTAGTTAGTAGTGGCAGCTAGCTTTTATATAGCATTTTAAAGTCTGTCTGGAACTTCGCAACACTAGGAAATAGGTGCTGTTATTTCCCTTATTTTACAGATGAACAAAATGAAGCAGAAAGAGATTAAGTGACTTGTCCTGGATCACACAGCATTAGTAAGTGTCTGAGGCTCAATTTGGACTCTGTTCTTCTTAACCCCAGATCCAGTGTTCTATATAGTAAACCACCCTATTGTTGCAAAATGACCACTGCCTCTTTGGAATCACAACCAAATTACAGGATTTCTATTTTGTCACCTTTCTACCTTATGTGTAATAAAATTTCTTCTAGGGAAGACTTCTGACTGGGATCTCAGCATCCCCCAAGGTCCCAGTATAGACATGAGGACCTGGACATGGCTACCAATCTTGATGTGACTTTTTAAGTCCTTATTTCACTCGACAAAAGTTACTAGTTTTGTTACAGCTATTAGCAGATGTTTATTATAGCTAAATGAAGAATTGGTGAATGAAGTATATCTTTCCCAAAATGGATTCACCATTTCTATAAATAGGATATTAATATGATTATGGAAAATAACATTCCTTCATAGTATTATACTATAAAGAAACTTTGGTGGGTTTCTTTTATTTTTTATTTTATTTCTTTTTTTTTAGTGAGGCAATTGGGGTTAAGTGACTTGCCCAGGGTCACACAGCTAGTAAGTGTTAAGTGTCTGAGGCCGGATTTGTACTCAGGTACTCCTGACTCCAGGGCCAGTGCTCTATCCACTGTGCTACCTAGTTGCCCCCTTTGATTTCTTTTTAAAGAATTTTGGGTCATTATGAAATCTACTCTGTCCTTCCAGGATTTGCATTAAGAACCAAAAATATTTTTAGTTTTGTTCCTCTTTTGTATGGCTCATTTCACACCAATGTTGACTATGAACAACTGGGCTTCCTGTTGTTTGCTATTGCCAGAAAGGTGCTAAGATTTGGCTTTCCTTATCCTGAATGAAAAAGACTTAGTTATTGAAGTTTTATCTGTTTTTGTTTGGTAAATGATGTGAGTATAAAAATTCCAAATGTTCCCACCATATTCTTATTGCTTGTGTTATACCACATGATTAGATATGCTTAATACCTACTAAATTCATTATACTCCACTGATGTAAGTCACCACCATGATGAAGCTGGGTAGAGGGCAAAGGGTAAAGGAATAAGTAGGTATATGGTGCTTAGTTCTTTACCAATATTATTTCACATTGACCTTGCAAAGTAGGTGCCATTATTTTCATTTTACAATTGAGAAAACTGAGACAAAAAGAAATTAAATGACTTGTCCAGGCCACACAGTGAGAAAGTATGTGAGGCTGTACTTAACCTCTGGTCTTCCTGACTCTAGGCTCAGTGCAGTACTCTACCCACCACATCCTGTGGTTATCTCAGTCATTCTCATGAGCCAAGATGGAGCTGTTCATTTTATTCTGTTTAAAGGCTATTACCCTGGCTCCCAATTTTTTATATTATTATTTTACTTGTTTCTTCCTCATGTCAGAAAACCATCTCCCACATGTTGGAGAACATCTAGCAGAGAAGAGGGCAATGCATCATTAATCTGGACTGGCTGAAGAATGATGTCTCTGAGACAGGGGAAAGTCTGACTTCATCTTGACCTTAGTAGGAAAAGTTTTACATGAACAAAACCAAACAGTTGGAATAAGAAGAGAGGCTACCAATTAAGGGGGAAATATATTTGCAACAAATATCTATGATGAAGTTCTGATATCCAGGATATTTTTCAGAAGCTTCCATCCATCCATCCATCCATCCATCCATCCATCCATCCATCCATCCATCCATCCATCCATCCACACAAATCTATATTTAGAAATCTGCCTGTTTTTATCCACTTATCTAGTAGGAAATGCTTATATATATTTATGTTCATGTGTATGTTTATGTGTATATGTATATGTATATATGTACATATAATTTAAAAGTATAAAATTATGAATTTTATACAAAATTTTAAATTATGATATTTTAGAAAAGTTGTATAAATTTTAAATTATATATGTATGTATAAAATTATCCCCTAATAGATCAAAGTTCAGATTAATTAATGCATCAATTAAATACATGCTTAATTAGTTAATTGATTAATACATAAGAGCTTAGGCAGCATTGGCTTCTATTAAAATAAGCTGTGTCCATCTTACAAGCAATATAACTTATTTGAAAAGTTTGTTTCCTTAAGTTAAACCTTCTCCTCTCTGCATTGTATATGATGTAATTTTGCATCGTTATCTCCATTTCATTAAAAAATTTATAAAGACAAATCAGAACAACTCCTTTCTAAATCTTTATGAAATGCACCACTGGTGAATGAATGAATGAATGAGTGAGTCAACAAGTTACTTTTATTTACTTACAGGACACTTTGATTAATGCTGGTGATAGATACAGAGATAAAAAATTAAGCAGTTTCTATCTTTGAAGGATTTTGACTATGACCTACATTGAAGATTTCTTGTAGACAAATATTTCTTACAAGGAAACCTCCCAATTCAGTAGTTTGGCAGCAAGAATTCATTAGGTTTTTCACTGGACTCTGAGCTAGTAGCTGAATCTTTTACTTGGATCAAATGTGCATCAATCAAAGAAAATTTAAGATAGGCATATGTAGGGTCAGATCCTGGTATTCATTGCTTTATACCTTAATTTTCCACACAATTCCTGCCAAGTATATCACTCTACTGAGAAACAGAAATATCATAAAAAAAAATAACACTATTGGGGCAGTGAGGTGGCACAGTAGATAGAGCACCAGCCCTGGAGTCAGGAGGACCTGAGTTCAAATTCGGTCTCAGACACTTGATACTTACTAGCTGTGTGACCCTGGGCAAGTCATTTAACCCCAATTGCCACAACAATAACAACAACAACAAACAAAACAAAACAAAATAAAAAACCAAAAAACATGACACTATTAATGACTGGTTTCATATTATCCTTTCCTGATGGATAAGTTGCCATGATTGCTCAGGTGAGGATGTTGGAACAACAACAACAAAAGTATTTTAAATAAATTTAAATATTTTAAATAAATTTTATTTTAAATAAAATAATTAAAGGCATATAATTTGTTGAGCAATATATACAAAACCCCATGCCTATCTCAAAATGATTCAAGATACATCCTACTTGTGGTTCCATATATTGATATAATTTGAAGGTCAGTTCTGTAGAATACAAGGAATTAGGGAAATGAAAAAATTTAGCAAAATGATCTCAAATGATATTACATCCCACTAATTTTTTTTTTTTACTGAGGCAATTGGGGTTAAGTGACTTGCCCAGGGTCACACAGCTAGTAAGTGTTAAGTGTCTGAGGCCGGATTTGAACTCAAGTACTCCTGACTCCAGGGCCGGTGCTCTATCCACCTAGCCGCCCCCATCCCACCAAATTTTAATGTTCTTTTATTTAAGGAAATCCATGCAAAAAAGATTATGAATTTAATTAGGAGAAAAATAAAGCCCTCCTACCCCTTGCATCTGGAGCTTGAAAAGGGGAAGGATGAATTTGTGCTAGGGCACATGAAATAACACTTTTTCTCTTGAGATTTATTCTGATTTGCATTTGTTTTTACTTAGTTCACTCATTTCACTGTGACTTCAACAAGTTCTTGGTCTTATTCTCTCTAAAGGTCTAAGTTGCTGCATATGATGATATTTCTGTAAATAACAATATTAAAATGATACATCACAAAATTCTCCTTTGGACTAATCTTTGAAGTTTTATCTTATTCTTTATAAATTTATTATTCTGTGAATTGATTTCAATATCTCTAGTCCATCTTTTTCATTTTATCTCAATAATGTTTAGGATTGAAAAATCCAATTTAACAAAATGCAACACATAGATGGCCAAATGACAGTGTCCCTTAGCTGTGGACTCTGGTAGGCCCATAATACTAAAAAGTCCCATCAAGGAAGAGTAAAAGTAGAAAATATACAATATCCTCCAATTTGTTTAAATTATGAGTAGATGATTATGCTCCATGAATATGTGATGACTGAGTTTATTAAAACCAAATAGAACTTAGAATAAAGTTAGTTTAGCACATTTAAAAATTATATGCACATATGTGTATATATGTTCATGTTATATATGTCCACACATACATATTATATATTACATTATTATTATATTATATTATATATACACATAAATGTGTTTTTATATATGCATATATACACTTTTATATCTCAATGTATACATATACACACATATAATTATATATGTACATTTATGGGGTATATACACGATGTATATGGATATATAAAATCATTGGAAGGTATGGTCCTTAGAAATTAATGAGAAGCTCATATTAATGACTTTTTCAAAGCCATATCAAAATTCTATTTCTTCCACATTGTTCGTTGTCCAATATCCATTATCAGCAATAACAGCATCAGTTTTTCTTTTCCTTTTCCTCCTCCTTCTGATCATTATTCTCATTCTCATCATCAGTCATTACCACCACTATTGTCATCATTTTCTTTAGTGTCTTTGTCATCAACAGTACCACCATCATCAGAATGAATATATATGTACTGTGACACATAATGTTTGTTTTTAAATTAGATCCTACTCCCCAAGAGTAGGCATTCCTCTGCCTTTCCATTCCCCCCTTTCCTAATGCTGTCTTCTTATACTATGATATTCCCCATTTTATCACATAAATACATACACATGTGTATGTGTATAATATATATATATATATAATACAATGGGAAATGGAATAGTTACACACATTACAAAATTCAGTTACATATATGTATATATGTGCATACACACATACATACACAATACACATACACACACATGTGTGTGTGTGTGTGTGTGCATTCACTCTTGAGAGGGACTTTGAGCAGACATCAAGTGTTGAAGTGAAATAAAGCCCTGGTCTTGAGGCTGGATTTTACTTAAAGAAGTTTAATCAGTCCATTATAGAAGGGAGGAAAGACCCAGACAAAGAGTAGTTAAAAAGGGAAATGAAAAGAACATTGTGATAAAGGGTTCTGCATCCTGGCTATGTGGATGCTTTTGGGCATAAGGATGGAAGGAAAAGGTAAAAGAGTTATGGAAAGGAGGAGTCCAGTTAAGTGTACAAGGGCCATTCATCAGTGATTCTAGAATACTCTCTTTTGAACAACAACAATAATAGCTAGTATATTTATGACTATTTTTTTTTCTGTCCTGGAACTATGAGGATTGTCTAGTTTTATTGTGGCTGCAAGCTCTAGCATTCTAGTGCTCTTAGTCTTCCTGAAAATTCCACCCAAGACTATGACCCGAATCTGACTGTGGACAAGACAGCAGATTCCAGCCTTGGGATTAGCAAAAAGACCCCTGTAATCTCCTTTTTCCCAGTTGTTTGACCCCCTTATCTTCCGTGGCTCCCAAAGCCTACTTCTGATTTGCTGGGGCTGGTCTGCACTGGACTGCATTCCACTCTTACCCTGGTGCAACAGACCTTTCCTGTGGACCTTCTAAGTTTTTTATTAAGTCTTTGGTTGGAAAATTATTTCACCCTGTCCTTTTCTGGGTTTGCTGCTCCAGGAATTGTCTTATGGTATTATTATTATTATTATTATTATTATTATTATTATTATTATTATTATTATTATTTTGTTTTTTGCGGGGCAATGGGGGTTAAGTGACTTGCCCAGGGTCACACAGCTAGTAAGTGTCAAGTGTCTGAGGCCGGATTTGAACTCAGGAACTCCTGAATCCAGGGCCAGTGCTTTATCCACTGCGCCACCTAGCCGCCCCCACTTATGGTATTATTTGAAGGTATTTGGAGGGGTCTTGGGGAGAGGTCAGGCAAGTCTCTGCCTTTCTTCTGCCATCTTGTCTCCCAACCCCGCCCCCCATGGCTAAGTTTTACAAAACACTTTACATATGTTATATCATTTCATCTTCATGACAACTCCTTGAAGTAGGCACTATAATTATCTCAATTTTACAGATATAAAAAGTGAGCCTAGGATGCTAAAACCTTGCCTCGTGTGTGAAATGGGAATAAAATTCAACTCTTCTTGATTCTAATCCCAGTACCATATCCACTGCACCATCTCACTTCCTCAGATGCTTCCCTTGACAAGGTCTTCAACAGTTAAATCTGTGTGGCTCATGCTTCCAAATGAGTGAGGCAGCTGTATATAGGTGAAGAGATTCTGATAACCATGCTCTTTAATGTAGCTTTTACTTGGCATACCCTCTACCCCAGTGCAACTTAAAATGATTAAAACAGACTTATTTTCTGCTTACTTTTAGGATTAGGTAGCATAATTCAGTTTAGATAGAAAAAGCACTTCCTACTCCCCCATTTCCCACTTCTTTCCTCAAATTTCTTCTGCCTACTCTAAGATGCATGGGATTCTATTATAAAAGAAAAACATCCTTTAAATTATCAGGTGTAATCCTGGTTCTAATCAACAGAAACTAATCTTCCAGATTCCCTTCATGGGAGGTGTTTCCTTGGGTTAAGGGGAAAACAATTCAAGGAGATAAATAGAAGGAAAAGTACATGATGAATATACAAGTAATCAACGGATATTTGGGTTATAAAGGAAGTGATGGCCTTTTTTTTTTCCTTAAGGAATTTTTAGTACCATAATGGCTGATAGTGTA
The DNA here is from genome assembly GCF_019393635.1 of Dromiciops gliroides. NCBI lineage: Eukaryota > Metazoa > Chordata > Mammalia > Microbiotheria > Microbiotheriidae > Dromiciops > Dromiciops gliroides. The sequence continues at coordinate 246,653,419 of NC_057866.1, read as the reverse complement.
GATAAGCATGTATTCAATAAACAAAGCTATTCACTCCGAGTAACCCTTTGGTTTACTGAATCAGTGCACTTCCTTCCCATGGAGTAAAGGGCTTTGGGCCCTTATTAGTAGGATAGATCCGCCAATTAATCAACAAACTTTTATTAAGCAGCTGTGTGCCAGGCTATATGCTAAGCAGTAGTAATACTAAGAACAGTGTGAAATAGTCCCTGCCCTCAAGGAGTTTACTTTTTTTAAGGGAGATGAACAAATGCACATTGAATGCATATAGGGTCCCAAACTCTCCATAGTCATGGTGTTCTAACTCCGAAGGTAATGCTCTAAGAGGAGTGTCTACATCCCATTTTGGCGATGCCTAATTTCCAATTATATGCCTTCAGAATCAGTAATTACAAATTAGAACCCAAGGCAGAATCTAGTGACCTTTTAGTGTAAAAGAAGCCTGGTTTCATGACAGTTATTGTCCAAAAGATGGATACTGTTTCCCATAGAAAAATTACCCCGTTCATCTAAATCCAGCCCAAACTAGTCTAGATGTGTGAAATACAACAGAGATACAATGGGAATGGTTTCCTTGGAAACAAAAAAAAAATGTCATCCTAAACTTGTTCATCTCTCTGTATGTTTTTGCTACAGATATTCAAGTAATAAGGAATGAAGCCAACAGTAAATTATGAAGGGAATGGGTGCTTATTCCTAAATATAGACAAGGAGGTAAAGGTAGAGCTAATGGGAAGTCAGGTAACAGGGTATAAGTCACAAAAACAGCTAACAAAAGGTGAGAAAATGACGTGTTTAGTTTGCTTCAAGAAAACAGAGCTAGATATGAGATTATGAAATTGAGGGAAGAAAATGTAGTCTGTCAGGAAAGAAAATCACAGAGAAAAGGAGTTAGCTATTAGATTACCAGACTTAAAAGTAGTTTCCTAGTTGAGGAAAAGCAAGGAAAACTGAACCCTACAGAACATCAAAATGTTTAAGGGCCCTTTGCACTTCAAAAAAAAATTCATTTAAAATAAATTATTTAATATTTATAAGGGAATCCTAAAAACAAACTTACCATGTATTAATCTAAGGGCTGAAAAATAGAAAAAAAAATATAATGAGTCCTATTTTCTCACTCATGGTCTGGGAAGGATTGTGGAAATCAATGGAGAAATATCCATGGATTTTTAAAAAAATATAACAATATGTTTATATTAAAATATCTTGAATTTGTTTAGTATTTTATAAGGAAGGAGGTGGGGGGATGGAACTTTGATTTCATTGATTTCTTAGGTGAGCAGATTCCTTCTATCAATTCAGTTAAGGATTTTATCTGCAATTAAAATTAATTGTGTTAAAGAATTTCCCAGAGCAAGATTAATGACTTGACCCTGATTATGCAGACATAGGATGTGCAGAGAAGGGGTCTTACACAGTGCTTTTATATAAATTATTTCATCACAAGAGACTTATACCCATTTTGCAGAGGTGGATATTTGGGGTCAGAGCACAGATTCATTCACCTAATAACATATTCTTAGTTTATTTTGCAATCCTCTGTACCACAGTTCCTTTCAAGAATGCAGGAGGATTTCTTCTACACAAGAGTGGATCCTTATATGTAAATTTGTTTTTAGAAATCCATTGGGATCATAGCTGGAATTGTGGTGGGGGAAAACTTCTAACACCTAGACCCAGATATTTTCCAGTGCATGTTGCTATGTTATATTCATTACAACTGTTTAATACAGCTCTCAGAATATTTTTATCCAGAGTAACATGAGCCATTGGCTTCAAATTAGTTTCACCATGTTAAATGCCTGATTTGAGCAAAGGACTGAGAAGATTCCTCAGCTATCCTAGTGTAACTTTCCAGGGTTATGTGGTACTGGGTAATGAGCTCTGGCTCTGGAGTCAGAGGATCTAGGTTCAAATCTCACCTTTGTGACTTTGGGTCTCAATTTCTTCATTACCTCAATTTCCTCATCTATAAAATGGGGATTAGGGTCAGCTCTAAATGAAGAAAAGGGAACAATCATAATATCATAAATTCAGAGCTTCAAGAAGTCTTAGAGGTCATTTAGTTCAACACAGAAATTTTATAGCTGAGGATAATGAGGCCATAGATGTTAAGTGATTTGCCCAAATTAACGGAGGTAGCAAGGGGAAGAGCTGCAATTTGAACCTAGGCCTTCTGACTCTAAATCCAGGGCCTTTTTCTACTGCGTTATGCTACACAATAGGAGAAAATATCTATATGACTTGACTTTCACTTTGGTATAAACAGGAAAATGAACTTCCTGTTGTTGGTTCAATGCAATATTCCTTAGTCTAGAAGCTGGCCCTTGATTAATTTAATCACATGAATTTCTATGAAAGCAAGAGACAAAAGTACTGGTTATTACAAGAAGGGTATATTGAGCTCTTATATGCATGGCAGTGTGATAATCATATAAAGACTATATTAATTTTTATATGGATCTATCCTGTATTTATTGATATACTAAAATGCTCTCTAAAAAAGCATCCCTGAAACGCTCAAGAGTTATTGCCTCAGAGAAAATAATAGGTCTAAAATTGAACAAAGGGTTAAAAAATCCCACCAAAGATAGCGATTTCCAGAGACTTCCACAGAGGGGCTGTTTTTTGAAAGCTGGGGATGAGAAAACAACAATTGCATTCATGAAAGTTGCCCTCATTTTGAAACTTCTCTTATTTAAAACCATGGAAACAGAGAATTAAATATAATTAGAACTGCTGCTTTTAGATGAAGACACAAAATGTGTAATATGAATTCTTCATGAGGCCACTGCACTTAGAGAATAGGGTTAAAAAGGAACATATTGCCCCAATTTTCCTAGACAGGGCTGTCTGCTAATCTAAATCTCACATATTTTGGAATTCCTGACATTAAAAAATATTGAAAGAAGTAGTTACATTTTTAAAACCGACTATATATCATACACTGTGTTAAAGCGCTTTTACAAATATCATCTCATTTGTTCATTAGAGCAATCCTGTGAGGTAGGTGCTGTTATGATCCCTTCAGAGGTTAAGTGACTTGCCTATGATCATGCAACTTTAAGGCTAGATTTGAACTTAGGTCTTTTTGACCCAGGCCCAGTAATCTATCCAGTGATCCACCTAGTTGCCACAAGTCAAATATTCCAATGGATCAATGATCTCTTTCTTTTCTTTTCTCCTTCCTTCCTTTCCTTCTTTCCTTCCTTCTTTCTTTCTTTCTTTCTTTCTTTCTTTCTTTCTTTCTTTCTTTCTTTCTTTCTTTCTTTCTTTCTTTCTTTCTTTCTTTCTTTCTTCCTTTCTTCCTTTCTTTCTTTCTTTCTTTCTTTCTTTCTTTCTTTCTTTCATTTTTTTTTCATTTAGATATACCTAGATATATTATAGTACATATAACTTAGTATTTTAAATCCTTCCTCTTCTGTTTATTTATTTATTTATTTTAACAAACAGGCAGTTTTCTTTTTTTTAATTCAGGTAAATAACTTTTATGAATAATGTATACATATCAATTTATATAAATAATATATATGAAAAAAATTAAAAATATATAATTACTATATAAATAAGACAGATACCTCATACATGCACAACAAATATATTTATGTGTGTGTATAAAGATACATGTATACATCCTGTACCCTTCCTCCCAGCACACCCCTCCCCCACCTTTTTTTTCCAGGTTAAATGTTTTTCTTAATGTTTTTCTGTTCTAATTTCTATCTCTCCTTCCTTCCTTCCCCTCCCCCCTTCCCAAGGTGGCAAACAATCTGATATGGATTATACATATATGATCATGAAAAACATTACCATATTTGTCACTTAATGAAAGAATGTGAAAAATAGCATATTCAGGCTGTTCCATCAATATCAATTCTTTCTTTGGAGGTGGATAGTATGCCTCTTCAATATTCTTTTGGGATTGTCTTGGGTTACTGTATTGTTGAGAAAACTCAAGTCATTCACAGTTCTTCATCGAACCATATTGCTGTCTCTGTGTACAGTGTTCTCTTGCTTCTGCTCACTTCCCAATACATCATTTCATATGTCTTTCCAAGCTTTTTTTTGAATTTATCCTTCTTGTCATTTCTTACAGCAATATTCCATTACCATCATATAACATACTTTGTTTAGCCATTGCCCAACTGATGGACATTCCTTTGATTTCCAGTTTTTAGCCACCACAAAAAGAGCTGCTATAAATATTTTTTGTAAAAATAGGTCTTTTTGTCCTTTTGGGGATGTCTTTGGGATATAAACCAAGCAGTGATATTGCTGGATCTATAGTCCTTTGGGCTTAGTTCAAAATTGCTCTCCAGAATGGTTGAAACTTTTCACAACTCCACCAACAGTGGATTAGTGTCCCAGTTTCCCCACAATCCCTGCAACAACCAATATTTTCTGTTCTTGTTATATTCGCCACTCTGATAGGTGTGAGGTGATACCTCAGAGTTGTTTTAATTTGCATTTCTCTGATCAATAATGATCTAGAGGGGGCAACTAGGTGGCACAGTGGATAAAGCATTGGCCTTGGATTCAGGAAGACCTGAGTTCAAATCTGGCCTCAGATACTTGACATTTACTAGTTGAGTGGCACTGGGCAAGTCACTTAACCCTCATTGCCCTACACAAAAAAATTTCTAGAGCATTTTTTTCATTTGATTATTGATAACTTTGATTTCTTTGACTGAAAACTGCCTGTTCAAATCCTTTGACCATTTATCAATTGGGTATGACTTGTATTTTAAAAAATTTGATGAAGTTCTTTTTATATATTTGAGAAATGAGGCCTTTATCAGAGATAGTTTCAAAAATTATTTCACAATTTTCCACTTGCCTTGTAATCTTTTTTTTGCTTTTGTTGTATCCCATAAATTTTTTTTTAAATTTAAATTTTTTTGCTTTGAATAGAATTTTATTTTCCAAAATATATGTAAAATCAAATTTTAACATCAATTTTTTAAAACTTTGTGCTCCAACTTCTCTTCCTCCCTCCATTCCCACCCCCACCGACAAGAACTCAAGCAATTCAAAATAAGTTATACATGAGTAGCCTTGGAAAAATTACCATATTAGCTAGTTGTGAGAGAAAACAGTAAAAAAAAACCCAAAACTTCAGATTAAGGAATTGTCAAAGAGGAAAAGAAAAAAAAATTCAAGTGTGTTTCCATCTGTTTTCAGATACTATCAGTTCTTTCTCTGCGGATGGGCTGCAGTCTTCAAAAGTCCTTCAGGGTTATATTGGGTCATTGTCCTGCCAAAAATAACTACATGCTTTCCAGCAGATCATTCCCCACTGTTGCTGTTATTTTGTATACAGTACATTTCGCTCTGCTTCAGTTCATGTAGGTCTTTCCAGGTTTTTCTGATAGTATCCTCTTCATCATAACCTGTATATAGTACCTTAAGCTTGACAGAGAATTTTCTTCATAAAAGCCCAGCAAAGTAGGTATCATTTGTTTTGCCATTATAATCATCACAACTATTTCCCTCCATCCCACTCCCTTCCTATGACATTTACTCTATCTTCTTTTTACCTATTCCTCCTCAAAAGTGTTTTTACTTCTGACTATGCTCTCCCATGCTCTGCACTTCCTTTTTTCACCCTTTCTTCCTCATCCTCCTCCCCTCCTGCTTTCCTACAGGGCTAAATAGATTACTCCTCCCAATTGGGTATGAATGCTTTTCCCTCCATGGGCCCACTTCTATGAGATTGAGGTCTCTGAGCTAATTCTGTGTTCTAAATTTTTCTTTCTCCCTCCCTCCTCAACCCTCCCTATGGGATCAAGCAATTCAATATATTATACTTGTGCAGTAATGCAGAACATCTTCATCTTCCTTGAAAGTGTTTTGCTTTTTACTGCTCTCTCCCTGAATCTGCCCTTCCCTCCTTCCCTTCTCCCCCCCGCCCCCCATCCCCCTCCCCTCCCTCAGGTCAAAAATATATTACTATACTTACTTGGGTATGTATGTTAGTCCTTCTTTGAGCCAGTTCTGATGATATTAAGGTTCACTCACTCCCCAATTCCTTCCCCCTCTTCTCCTCCCCTCCATAAGCTTTTTTCTTGTTTCCTTCATATGAACCACCTCTCCCCAGATCATCTCTCCCCTTCTCCCTCCCCCAGTCTATTCCTCCTACACCTCAACCCTATTTTAATAATGTCAGCATGGGTAAGTTAGGTGGCACAGTGGACAAAGTACCAGCCCTGGACACAGGAGGCCTCAAGCCCAAATCCAGCCCCAGACATAAGACACTCCACCCTGTCTGCCCCACAAAGAACAAAACATAAATGCTTTGCAGATATCACCCCTTCCTATTTAGTTCAGACCTGTGTCTTCTGTGAATTCTTTACTTAGATAGTTCTTATGAGTTTGAAGGATTATCTTCCCATGTAGGAATGTAAACAGTTTGATCTTTTAATATCCCTCATGAAGTCTTTTTCCTGTTTACCTTTTGATGCTTCTCCAGGGTCTTGTATTTGAAAGTCAAATTTTCTATTTAGTTCAGGTCTTTTCATCACAAATGCCTGAAAGACCTCTTTTTCATTGAAATCCCACTTTTTCCTCTGAAACATTATACTTAGTTTTGCTGGGTACGTGATTTTTGGCTGTATTCCCAGTTCCTTTGCCCTCTGGAATATCATATTCCATGCCCTTTGTTCCTTTATTGTAGAAGCTGCTAGATCTTCTTTATCCTTATTGGAGCTCTACAGTATTTGAAAAACCATGACCAAAACAAAAGCTCAGACACCATCCTCCAAGAGATTGTGAACAAAAATTGCCCTGATATTCTAGAAGCAGAAACTAAAATAGAAATCAAAAGAATCCACTGATCACCTCCTGAAAGAGATCCCAAAATAAAAACCTCCAGGAATATTATAGCCAAATTCCAGAACTCCCAGGTCAAGGAGAAAATATTGCAAGCAGCATCCCATAAATTTCGATATTTTGTCTCATCATTATCATTTTCTTTAATCAAATCATCTATTGTTTCTGTGATTTGTTTTTTGACTCACTTGTTTTTTATGATAAGATTATGTAATTTCCGATTGGTATTCAATGCCATTTTCAATTGTGCATTACTCATGTAATTTTTATTGAATTATGATCTGAAAAGGATGTGTCTGAGGTCATATTTGAACTCAGGTTCTCCTGATTCCAAGACCAGTGCTTTATACAGTGTACCACCTAGGTGCCCTATTAATATCAAATCTTTTATAAGAAGCCTTTCTCAATTAAACCTTTGTTAATTCTAGTGCATTCCTTCTCTCAAGTATTTCATATTTTTTTCCTGTATATAGCTTATCGGTACATCTTTTCTTTACTTGATGTTTAGCCCAAAAGATTGTGAACTCACTGAGGACAGGAACTGTCTTTCCCCTTTTTTTTTGTATTTCCAGTGTTTAACATAGCACCTGAATCATGGAAGACATTTAATAAATGTTTTTTTTGTGTGTGTTTTTTTGTGTATTTTTTTTTTACTTAATGGCCCCTCTTAAGTCACATAATGTTATGTCACAGTCATATATTAGACCTCATAAACTCAAGGTACATCTCTAAGATCCTGACCTCCCCAAAGTCAATGAACCAACAGATCCATGAGTCATGAATGATTTTTACATTTTAAAATAAAGTTGCATTTAAAGATGTGAAACACATTGTTAGCTCAAGCCACACCAAAACAGGAAGTGGGCTACATTTGGTTCCAAGACCATAACTTGATGATCCTTGCTTTACACTATGACTACCTATCTTCCATCTTTACCATTCACACTAAAACTCTTCACCCATCTCTATTCTCCCACTCTATCTTCCACACTCTTTATTCACATCATTCCATATACTGCCGCAGTACAAAAGAAAAGGATGTAGAGTGAACATGGGGAAGAGAGAGAGACATTATGCACCACAGCTATACACACACACACACACACACACACACACACACACACATATATATATATATATATATATATATATATATATATATATATATATATATATAAAATTTGTGAATCAAGTATCTATAATTTCAGGCTGGCAGTATTCTTTTTTTGGTGGGGCAGTAAGTGTTAAGTGACTTGTAAAGGGTCACACAGCTAGTAAGTGTCAAGTGTCTGAAGCCAGATATGAACTCAGGTCCTCTTTATCCACTGTGCCACCTAGCTGCCCCCAGGCTGGCAGTATTTTGTCTGTGTACCCATGGAGAAACAATGTGACCTAACAGTTGTCAGCCTTACTACCTGGAAGACCTGAGTGAAGTCACATCTCTGGTACATGCTTACTGGGTAACTCTGGGCAAATCACTGAACCTTTCAGACCCCCCAGTGTCTGTCTCAAGCTTGAAGTTGCAGAAAACATACCAAGATCCTTAATAGTATCAAAAGCTTCTTCAGTGGGAGTTTCTAATACCAATGAAATCACAGGTTGTCCCTCCTCCACCTAATAAAGTATGTAAGAATTTGAATGTAATTAATAATAATAGCCAGCTGAATGTTTTAAAAACTGTCATCAATCAGGGGCATTTTTAGTATGGCAAGCAATACTTCACTCCAAGAAAAAAAGGTAATTGCTACCTAGTCTTGCATTACATTAAAGTGCCAATGGAAGGAGGCTATAAAAGAATAGATAAAGGGGAAAACAAATAGCTGAAAATAGAGAGAATTTTCAAGGTAATAAATAATACTACTTTCTTATAAAGGGTATTGTCTTATGCCACCTAGTTACCAAGGAAGTATGAGGTACTTTTCTCTATCCCTTAACATAATAATGGTATAAGATGAAGCAGCACAACATATCTGTCCATAGGTCTTTCTGAGAAAGAGTAAGTGCTTTTATCTTACCCAAACACACACACACACACACACACACACACACACACACACCCTGAAGGAACCTAATTTTTTGACTTTCCAGAAGTAGAATTTGCCTCCACTTTGATACTTTGTATTTTCAATCCTACTTTAAATAAAAGCATGATTTTATTTTTTATAGGTGTGCATTGTATAAGCATTTCAGCCCTGTTTTCTCTGTGATCCAATTAACATAACAATTTCTAGTTTTTAGCTTTTCAAGGGGGGACCTCAACTGTTCAATTACTCTTCTGAGCCTCTCTCTTTCAGCTCAGTTTACTAAAATCACAACAAGAACATGATGAATAATCCTTAGGAAAAGTAGAAGTTACCTCTCCAATGGAAAAAGCTCCATGGTACTGAAGCCCTGGTTAATCCCTCCAATGAACTAATCACTAAGTGGGTTCATTTCCCTCTTTGGTTTCTGTGGTTGGATTTCTTGGAAGAATTCCACTCCAATTTTACCCTGACTTTTCTGAAGCACTGTTAACAAAGCAAACATTTCCATTTCACTGAATAATTACATCTATTGCATTGCAGATGACCAATTTTCAGGCCTGCTGGGGATACTGCTCAGTGGAACTTTGTTCAATGTGCTCTTAGCACTGAGATTCTGAGCCTATCTTCTGAAAATCAGGATATAAACACCTGTAGTGCTAATGGGTCTATTATGTCAGTCATTTTGAGGAAAGGTTAAAGGAGAATTACATGGCTTGAAATGGATTTTAGCTATCATGTCCTCAGGGATTTACAAGCATGAGTGCAAAGCTCTAGCTATTAAAAATTAAATTTTCACTAGTATGTGAAATGATTATTTGCTCAAATGTGATGTGCTGTGTGAATCATCCTGCTCATTGAAATTTCCTCTTTTACCAAGTTGAGATCATTGCCATGACCACGCTGAGAACATCAGTTTCTATGCAAGGACACTGCCAGAAGAAACCAGACAGTGAAAGCAATTGTTTGAATGAAACATCTTACATGGCTGAAACAATTTCTACTTAAGTAACTTTCAGATGATTTCTTCCTAAAGCATTCATTGACCTCACATCCCCTCAGCCTAAAAATCCTGAGGGAGATACAATGACCATCCAGTGTCACTACAGGGAATGTCCCTTTTGATGAGAAGGAGAGTGAACAATCACAAGTTCTACAAACATTGCTTTCTTTTTCTTTTTAATTTTTTTCTTCTTTGGTCAATGAAACTATGAATTTTACATGGTCACAAACTGCTTTTTAACTGTTTTATGGATATGACCCTAAATAAATAAGATACTTGAAATCTAAAATCCAATCTTCTCCTTTTTGAATAGCCCTATAGTGTATGGAATACCACTTAGTAAATAATAGAAGCTTAAGAAACATTTGTTTGATATATTAATTTGTTATTAGCTTATCATTATAGTAGCATAATCACTAACCTAATGATGTTATAAAGTTACACAGGCAAGAAATAGAAGACCCCAGATTTGCATGTAGAGCCTGTAATCCCAAGTTCATCAGTGGGTACAGAAGGGCCTAGGGTAGGAGTGAGCATCTGAACTATGATTTGAAGGAAGCTAAGGATAGAGCTAGTGATGGTATTGAAAAGCCTGGGGGCTGCAGTTTTGTGATGAAGAAATCAAAGCTATCTATTGCCATATGAAAAAATGTTCTAAATCACTATTGATTAGAGAGATGTAAATTAAAACAACTCTGAGGTACCACCAGACACCTATCAGATTGACTTGCATGACAAAAAAGGAAAATAATAGTTGTTGGATAAGCTGTGGAAAAATTGGAACACTAATGCATTGTTGGTGGAGCTGGGAACTGATCCAACCATTCTGGAGAGCAATTTGGAATTATGCTCAAAGGGCTATAAAGCTGTGCATACCCTTTGACCAAGCAATACCACTTTTTTTTTCTTTCCCAAAGAGATCATAAAAAAGGGAAAAGGACCCACGTACAAAAATATTTATAACTGCTCTTTTTGTGGTGGCAAGGATTGGAAATTAAGGGGTTGCTCATCAATTGGGGAATGGCTGAACAAGTTGTGGTATATGAATGTAAAGGAATACTATTGTACTATGAATATAGATGCTGATTGAACCATACTATTTCTTTGGTTTTTGGTGCTATTGTTTTTCTTTTTTGAGGTTTTTCCTTTTTTGCTCTGATTCTTTTATAACATGACTAATGCAGAAATATGTTTAATGTTATTATATGTATGTATATATACATATACATACATATACATATACACACACACACACACACACACACACACACACACACACACACACATATATATATACCCTATATCAGATTACTTGCTGTCTAGGGGAGGGGGGAGGGGGAGGAGGGGAGGGAGAAAAACTTGAAATTGGAAATCTTATATAAAAATATGTTGAAAACTATTGCTACATGTAACTGGAAAATAATAAAATACTTTTATCAGGAAAAAAAGAAAAGCCTAGGGGCTGGAAATGGAATTTCTCGAATGGGGATGTAACAGTATGCAGACTTTGATTTAAATACAGAATGGGAAAGGGAGTAAGTAATATGAAATAAGACTGAGAATTCTTTGCTTTTCATAGAAATTGTAACTCTTAAACCAATTTTCCCTTGTTTTCCATGGATCTAATTGGCAAGAGAAGAAGGCAGTCAAAAAAGCTTACTAGCACTCTTGTGCTAGATCAACTATCTTTTTTCTTTGTTGTTAGGCCCTTCATCTCTGTCTCAGGTTCCCATACAAAAAATGAAGATGGTAATTCTTACATGCTTTTCATAAATGTTTTGGAAGATGAATTAGTTTACAATGATGCTATATTATGAAGATGAAATACATTAGATGAATGCAATACATTAGTAATTGATGGAGTATTAGGAAGATTTTTTAGAACAACTAATAGATTGCCAAGAATATTTGCCATTTAAAATCACTGAAAAAGGTTTCCTTCATTATAAGTTGACATCCTGAAGTTAATGTGACAATACATGTTTATTTCATATAAGATATTTGCAATGGTTTGAGTTGTGAAATGTTCATTTTTTCCTTTTGAGAAAAACAGGTTATCTAACATTAAAGGTATATTTCTACAACTCCAATTTTACAAACTCCACAATCTCTGTAAATGCATTTATTTTATGAAATATGTGAAGATCATGGTGCCAATAAGTAGGCAGATAGAGTAAAGCCCTAAATGCATATTTTTCTTAATGTTTATTCATGTAGTGTGTTTTTCAGTTACAAATTCCTTAGAAATTGTTGAGTCACTGTGATTGCTGATGTAAAGAAAATCAGATAAATCTTAGTAATTTAACTTGTGAAAAGATATCAGAAAATGCCTATGTTGATTACTCAAATGTGACATATATACAGTATCTATTCTTTCTAGGGAAGACTATTTAAAATTAATGTGTGCATAAAAGGTGAGGAATAGAATGGGTGGGTCTTGGATTAAAAGTATATGAAGTGAGGGGGGCAGCTAGGTGAGGCAGTGCATAAAGCACCAGCCCTAGATTCAGGAGAACCCGAGTTCAAATCCCAGCTCAGACACTTGACACTTTCTAGCTGTGTGACCTTGGGCAAGTCACTTAACCCTCATTGCCCAGCAAAAAACAAAACAAAACAAAACAACAGATGAAGTGAAAATTCAATTGAATGCAAACATTGTTGTTCAGTTATTTCAGTTGTCTCTGTGACCCCATTTGGACTTTTCTTGGCAAAGATACTGTAGTAATTCGCCATTTCCTTTTCTAGCACATTTTACACATGAGGAACTGAGATAAACAGGGTTAAGTGACTTGCCTAAGGTCACACAACTAGTAAGTGTCTAAGGAAGGATTGAAACCCAGAAAGATGAGTCTTCTCACTTCAGGGCCTGCACTCACTTTAGGGAAGCCACCCAGCTGAACCAAAATACTTGGAAGCAAATAAATATAGATCCCAAGGTGATCTTGGAAGGGATTGAGTCAACCCTCACTCATTTAACAGATGTGGAATTCAAGGCGGAATATGACATGTCCAGGATCTATGTCTGAGACAAGATTTGAAACCTAGTTCAAATCCATCTGACTTTATGTCTGATGCTTTATCCACTATACCATGGCACCTCACATAAAAGCACACTTTCCCTCTTCTATACTCAAGTATGTAAGAAGGGCATATTCTAAAACCACATGTGTAAAAGATCATTACTTTGCTAACTCTGCCAGCAGTTCAAGTCAATAAGCATATTATGAAGTGCCCACTATGTGACAACCATTGTATCAGGTGCTGGAGATAGACAAACAACAATGAAATATAATCCCTGTGACCAAGAGAGTTTAAATTCTAACAGGAGATACCGCATACACACAGATAACTTGTAAAAAATGAACAGTCACATATAAAGAACTAGGCACAGAGGTGGAAAATGGGATTTAAAAGAATAATTTTTTTTTTTTGGAAAAAGGGATTTTTTTAAATGAGGTCTCTAGACTACAAGGGGCTTGTGGGGAAGAAGTATTGTGTGATTAGCCTGGAAAGATGAGAGATTGGTTTCTGGCTGTGAATGGATTTAAATGACATAATCTTGAATTTTATCCTGTTAATAACAGGGAACCACTGAACCTTCTTGACTCGACCTATGCTTTACTACTATCGTTTTGGTAAATATTTGGAAGAAAGATTAGAGGGAAGTGAGACCTATAGGCCAGGAGATGATTTAAGAGGCTATTTCACTAGTCTGGGTGAGATTCATTGAGGGCTTGAATTAGGGTGGTTATGAGCAAATAGAAAGAAAGAGAGAGATGTTATGGAAATAGAGTCAACACAACTTGTCAAGTTGGGATTGGGAGAATAGTAGAAATTCAGTGAGTATGTCTATATTATGAATGTGGGTGACCAGAAGAATGGTAATATCCTGGACAAAAACACATAAGGTAAGAGGAAGGGTGGAAGAAGTGGGAAAAATAATAATCTCTATTTTGGATATGCTGATGGCCTACATTATAGAATTTGCGCTGGAACTTTTGAGACAGACTAGACCAAGAAAAGGGTAATTTGTAACACTGGTAAACGTTTTATTGAAAATGAGTTACACAGCCTGTGTTGTGCTTGCCTGAGTCAAATATAGCAAAATGAAGATTAATGGGGACTCAAATAGTGCAAAACTTGATTTAATGTGAATTATAAAATGATCCCAGGTCACAATTAATGCATGCAAAAAGACAATTAAGGTGGCATGTGTGAGCTACTCTGGGGTGTTAGCGCACCACTAATTCAATAATCTAGTCACTTATAGTCAAATGTGGATATATGCTCCTGTGAACCACATTACCAACAGAAGAAGAAGAAGAAGAAAAGAAGAAGAAGAAAAGAAGAAGAAGAAGAAGAAGAAGAAGAAGAAGAAGAAGAAGAAGAAGAAGAAGAAGAAGAAGAAGAAGAAGAAGAAGAAGAAGAAGGAGGAGGAGGAGGAGGAGGAGGAGGAGGAGGAGGAGGAGGAGGAGGAGGAGGAGGAGGAGGAGGGGAAGGGGAAGGAGAAGGAGGAACTTGTTTTATATTAGAACAAGTTTGATGGAATTGAATCATATGTCATAGTAACTCTAAAATAGGACCAGAATTCCTGAATCTAGGGTATTGAATATTATAAAATATACTGGTGAAATTAAAGGAATACTTGCATCAGTTTTTTGGTGGTTTCCTGAAAAACTACAAGTAATAGAAAGTATTTATGACAATAGAAATGGAACATCTTTTAGCTGTATGGATAATACTAAAATTAAAAACAAACAAAAAAACCCCACTTTTCCCTTGTAGTAAAGCAAGCCATTCAGAGAAATAAAAATAAATTATTTAAAGCAGTGAAATAAAATTGAAATGAAATTGATGGTGAAAAAAGTTTAAACTGAAAGCATTACTTCATTAAATTTCTTTAAAACTGACTTCAATTACATAAGGTTAAAAATACTGAAAAGGAGACCAGTACAGATGAGGAAGTGGGGGTGTGGAAGTTTATTTTCCCATATTGTACAAATATTAATTTTGACGGTTTTCCCTTTCAAAAGCAGACTGATGATGTTTCAGGAATTGCTCAATTCACACTCAGAAGAACTAAGTGTTGTTCATCCTCATTTGGATCAAAGATGTGTCTCTGAAGAAGTAAACAATGATGCTGAAGCAAATAATGTGCAAATGAAGGGTTTTACTCTCAAAGAATTTTCACATATCATTTGAGCTAAAGAAGTCATGAATCTAAAATTATGAAAGCTGACCCAAATGTAGATTGAATCATGTGAATTCACCAAAATGAGGATAAAACTCTGTGCACTTTCCAGTATATGCAGGAAGATTTAACGAATGAGGAAACAGTTTCATTGACACTACTAAAATATTTTAAATGACAATAATGATGTTTCCATGAAATCATGAGTGTAGGCTTATCTTTAGATATGATATTCATGTTTTTTTTTTACTATTTCATTTCTTTCTTTCTTTCTTTCTTTTCTTTTCTTTTTTTTTTTTGCATGGCAATGGGGGGTTAAGTGACTTGCCTGGGGTCACACAGCTAGTAAGTGTCAAGTGTCTGAGGCTGGATTTGAACTCAGGTACTCCTGAATCCAAGGCCGGTGCTACTATTTCATTTCTATAATTGCTCTCTTAATTTTGCGTGAGAAATACAATTTTCTTATTATTTGCTTTCATTAATCAATAAGTAAAAAACTTAGTTTTAAAAAGCATTGTATATTTCCATTGGGTAGAATTGATGACCATTTTACATGTATTTATAACTTCTAATAATCAAATTTGAATAATCAATTACTTTGTTGGATTTGTTATTCACACTAATTGGGATCTAGCCCTTCACTATTTTATAGTGAATAAAAGTGAAATGGAGAAGACTCTTATATCTTTAATCCTTTATCTGTTGTGTTACTGTCAAGATATGGTCTTCAATAAAAATAACAATGAAAGCCTGTTTACTCCCTTCTTATTTTTTCATGAAGTATGCCTTCAGTGTATGAATAGGCTATTCTTATAAAGATAGCATGGAGATAAGAATATAGATATTTTCACTGATAATTGACAGTCCCTTTAAAATTGTGTCTTTTTCAGTATGCATGTGTTGTTTTTTTTCCTTTGGTCATATCCAGTAGATTTTCCTTATTACATCTTCTTAAGGACCATTTTTATTTCTTTTTATAAATCCACTGAGTTCAGTGTTGCAGAGGATAGAATTGGGCATGGAGTAAAGAAGCCCAGAATTCAAATTGTGCCTTAGACATTAGCTGTGTGACCATAGACAAGTCACAAGACAAAGGTTACTCTACTTCAGTCTCCTCATGTGTAAAATGGGAATAATAATAATACATACATACCAGGTGTATTGCAAATATAACTAGATATTTGGAAGGTGCTTCACAAACCTTAAAGTGCTATATAAATGGGGCAGCTAGGTAGTGCAGTGGATAAAGTACTAGCCCTGGATTCAGGAGGACCTGAGTTCAAATCTTATCTCAGATACTTAACACTTACTAGCTGTGTGACCCTGGGCAAGTCACTTAACCCTCATTGCCCCACAAAAAATAAAAATTTTTTAAAAGTGCTATATAAATGTGAGTGATTATTATATTATTAAAATCCAAATGAGGTGGTTCCACTATTATCAAGAATGAGAATATTTTGGCAGATTTGTTCCTTTTCACATTTATGTGGTACAGTCTTTTCTCTTTCACCTATAAATACTTTTGGGATTATCTAATTTAGCTATATCCTATGCCAAGCCTTCAGCTTTGCTGGTTTTTAGTCAATACATCTTGTAATCTTCCATTATCCTCTCCCATAATGTTTTGAAAATTTGTTTGTATTCTCAGCTGCTGTTGCCCTTGGCTGTTGTGTCTATTTGTTTGGCAAGAAAATCAAGGATTTGCTGGCTCACAGTCCTTTCTGGGTTCTTTTTGCCTTATTTTGGCAAAAACTTTATAGCAGTTAAACTTAAAGAAAATATGATCATCAGAGTCAACTTTCATCCATTTCCAGGTTCTCAGAGTCAACAGATATAGTCAATTAAAATGTTTTTTTTTTATGTTGTTCAATATTCTCCATGTCATTCACTTCCAACTTTCTTGTTGACAGAGTTATACATGATGTATAGGCTTGAGGCTTCAGGAAATAAGCTATGAGCCTTTGGTCTCTTTTATTTCCTAGTACTGAACATATTGTGTATACATATGTGTGTATATATGAAGACACACAAATATACAAATACACATGCATATAAAATTGTATGTGTGTGTATATATAGATGTTGGTGAGATTTGTGATATGTATGTATAGTTATATATATGTATGTATATATTAAAGTTGAACATATATTTAATATTGTTATATATAGGATGTAGCACATATATTTATATTAAATATACATCATATACGTATGCACATACTTGCATACATTATAACACATATGGGTGAATACTGAGTGTACACATGCACACATATAGGCATATATGTATATAAAGACATATGTTCATACATACACACATACATACACACATACATACACACATACATACATACATACATACATACATACATACTGTGTGTAAATTTTTAAACTTGATCTCCCTATGTCAGTGAGGCTGCTAGTGCAGTGGCCAGACCTCACTGTTGGTTGGAGTGGGAGTTTTGACTCACTCCATTTCCAACCTAGTCTACATTATCCCTCCTCAGGCAGCCTGCGATCCTCCTACTCCCATGAACTCCCCATTTTCATGAAAGACAGTGCAGTGACCCAATTGGTTTTATCCCACTATAACTCAGAACTCCTGAGCTCAGGCAATCTGACAGTCTCAGCCTCTCCAGCAGTCAATCAGTGAGTCAATCAACATGTGTTTAGAGCCTGATGTTTGGCAGGCACTGTGCTAGGCCCTGAGGAGACAAAGAAATATAAAAGAAAGCCCTTGCTCTCAAAGGCATCACAATCTAATGGAGGAAACAACATGTAAACAACTATGTACAAAGAAGTTATACACAGGATAAATTGAAGATGAACAACAGAAGGCAGGTACTAGAATTAAGAAGGATTGGGGAAGCCCTGTAATAGAAGGTGGGATTTTAACTGTGACTTGAAGGTAGCCAGAGAAGCCAGGGGATGGAGATGATGGAAAGTATTCCAGGCATAGGGGATTGTCAATGAAAATGTTTGGAGTCCTGAGATGGAGTGTCTTGTTCAAGCAATATCAGTAGGAAATACAAGCATGCACCACCTTGCCTGTTCTATATTTTTTCTAATATATATTTTGCTGTTTTCCTCTGCCTCCATCTTCACAGGGAAGTTAGTGGGTAACAAGCTAGAGACTGATGCAATTTGGAGGTTTTTATCAGGTTCTTTGTAGAATTTTCCATACCTTTATCTCTGCAACAAATGTTGGCACAAGATCCCATTATCTTTATGATGATCTATCATGATTACTGCAAGGAGAGATGACCAACTAACCCATGAAATCATGTAACTTATTGACATTGAACGACAATAAAATCAAATTGACCAAATCTGTTATTTACTTTTCAGAGAAAAATCTGTAGAAATAGGCTTCAATTTCTCTACATTGTTTTTGTCTTACAGTTTCATTTATAACAAAGAGTGGGGGCAGTTAGGTGGCACAGTGGATAAAGCACTAGCCCTGGATTCAGGAGGACCTGAGTTCAAATCCAGTCTCAGATACTTGACACTTACTAGCTGGGTGACCCTGGGCAAGTCACTTAACCTTCATTGCCCTGCCCCCCAAAAGAATGAATGTTAATGTTCTTCAGGTCCTCTTCAGTTCTTCAATATATCAACTCCTTGTTGATTAGAACAAGGTGTTACATGAAGGGTATTAATAATTAAATTAATGTGTATAGATAGTTCGAAGGGTGTGCATTCTTTTGTACATGTGATGACCTGCCTGGTTAAATCAGTCAATAGAGATGCATTAAGAAACACCTAGAGATAGTCTTCTCATCATAAAACTTCTTAAAAAAAATAAACTAACTACATGTTGATTCCAGAAAAATGGGGAATGACTAAAAGAGTGGAGAAAGGAAGCTAGAAATTTGATTTTCTTACATTGCAATATGTGATCCCCCAGAAGTATCATGGGGTGGCATTTTTTTGTCTCAAGGGGAGCCAGAATAGACACCTTTAGCATCTTCTCTCCCAAACATTCTCCAGGGAGACATTTGTTCCTACCATGAGAGGAAGCAAGAGATGGAGGCCAGAAGTTTTGCCACTGTATTCTCTTCAGATAGAGGGGACACCAGGCTCGAATTACATCTATCTGCTCCCTTAAATATTAATAGCCAACTGCATATGGTTTTCAAGTTCAAGCTAACTTCTAATTCTGTTTCATTAATGGAGGGAAAGCTCCAAGCTCTATATCCAAAGCTTTAATCCTTTCCAACCAAATAACAGTTTCACGACGTACACACAAAGTAATTGGCAAAGAACTCATTTGCCTAAATCAATCATAAAAACAAAACTGAGAAAACACATTGGAGAATATATAGCAGATGATACAAAGTGAAGGAGATCACTCATTGGGAGCAAGATAGTTGAGCTGAACAGAGACAAAGAGAGACAGAGAAAGACAGAGACAGAGACAGGGAGACAGAGAGAGATAGAGGTACAGAGATACAGAGAGAAAGAGAGACAGAGAAAGACAGAGACAGAGATGGAGACTGACAGAAACTAAGACAGAGACAGAGAAAGACAAAGACAGAGACTGACAGAGGCAGAAAGACAGAGAGATAGAGAAAGAAAGAGAGACAGACAGACACAGTCACAAAGAAAGAGAGATAGAGAGACAGGGTTACAAACAAAAGGAGACAAAGACAGACAGACAGACAGACAGACACACACACACACACAGAGGGAGAGAGAGGGAGGGAGAGTTAGTTATAGATCTCACCCAAGGGGGACTTCCTTCAATCTTTAGTGAAGAAAGCTGGGGATAGGGGAAGAATCCCAATACCTGAAGAAAGTTTTGAGAAGACTGAAGAGACTTATGCTCTCCCACTCTAGCTCAATACGTTCCTCCCCTTACTTAGGCACAGGGCATTGATATCTACAAATGAGGAGATAGTTCCATACCAATTAATAGGGTTTGGGACTTGGGTTACATTTATTAGGGTGGAGAACGTGTTTAAGGATATCTGATAAAAATACAAATACCCCTGAAAGGCTCAAAAATTGTTATTGTTGTGGTGGTGGTTGTTTTTTAATCAGCTAACAATCCCTTTGTCATTAAAAATTTTAGGAAGGATTAGGCTAACTGGGACAGAAAATTGGAGATTTGGTCCAAGAATGATCATGCTTACACAAATGAATTGGCTATCAAAATCACAGAGCCTTCATGAAAGAAGAAAAGTTGATCTGTAGAAATAGCTCACTGAGAAATAGATGGCCTGATAGAGTGCAGAGTTTGGGGTCAAGAAGACCTGAAGGAAATCCTGCCTCAGATACTTCCCCAGTTCATGTAGAACTTTCAAGGCTTCTCTTCAGGCATCACATTCAACATTTCTTGAAGGACTTCTTGAATATCCCATTCCATTTCTGTACCACAATTTGTTTAGCCATTACTGAAATGATGAGTATCACCTTTGTTTTGAGCTTATGTTTTTATAAATAAAAGAAGACTGAAAGGTTGTCCTAGTGTATATGATGAAAAATTAAGAATATATGAAAAATTATTTTCACAAAAATATATATGTTCATTCCTAAGGCTTAAATTTCAAGTTTTGAAAATGAATTTGAAAGTCTCTATTTAGTTGAGAAATGCTTTGAGCAGAATATTTGTAAATTATGATTGATTTTCAGATTTTTTAAATCATTTACCCCATATAAGTAATATAATCTTTATTAAAAGAAAATGAACACAAAATAGGAAAGTGAGTCAACTTCTAGTTTGGCCTATGATACTTTGATGCTGGATAACCGCAGGTGAACTGTCACTGCCATTGTGGCATCCGATTATTCATCAGATAATTTATTTTAAAAATATTTATTTTGGGGGGCAGCTTGGTGGTGCAGTGGATAAAACACTGGCCCTGGATTCAGGAGGACCTGAGTTCAAATCTGGCCTCAGACATTTGACACTAGCTGTGTGCCCCTGGGCAAGTCACTTAACCTCATTGCCCTGCAAAAAATCCCCCCCAAACCCAAAATTATTATTTTCAAAATCATTTTTCTTTTCCCAATTTCAGTTTAAAATTCCCTCTCTACCTTTAACCCTTCCCCTAATCACTGAGAAGATAAGCAATATGATATCAGTTATAATGAGAAATTGTACTCTATTAGCCATGATTTTTAAAGGCAAGAAAGTAAAGAAAGTGATAAAATTATACTTCAATTTTCCCTCAAGAATTCATCAGTTTCTCTCTGGCGGTGGATAACATTTTTTCATCATGAGTCCTTTGGAACTGTCTTGATCATTATATTGACAAGGGTAGCCAAGTCTTCCACAGTTGAGAATGATTACAACATTGTTGTTATAATGCACAATGATCTTTTTGTTTTCCCTTCACTTTGCATCAGTTTGTATAAATCTTGCTGTGTTTTTCTGAAACCATTCCTGCTCATCATTTCTCACATCAAAATAGCACTCCATAAAAATTATATTCCAAAACTTCTTCAGTTTTTCCCCAATTGATGAGTATCCCCTTGATTTCCAATTCCTTGCCACCCCCCAAAAAGCTGGTACAAATCTTTTATACATGTCAATTTTTTCTTTTAACATAAGACTTATACTGTTATTTCAAAGAGGAGAGAGAAAAGCATCTAAGCACTTGTCTCTTCATCTACCTTCCCTCTTTACCTTGAAATTTTTCTATCTATTGTCTCATTTATGCTCAGCAGAATATATTACACATATTAGAGGTTAAGTAAATAGTTGTTGAATGAATTAGGAAGGAGTATCTAAAGTTAAACTCCATGATTAAATAGAGAAAAACCATCAATAAAATATAACACTCTGTTGAATCAATGAAAAACCATTTAAGTGCTTACTATGTGTGAAACACTGAACTAAGTGATGTGGATACAAATAGAAGAGCAAAACATTTCCTGCTCAGTAGCGGCTCACATTCTAATAGTGGCCGGGATCACAGAATAAAAATGGCTGGCATATATGTGGTGTTTCAAGGTTGCAAAGCACTTTAGATATATGAAATCATTTCATCCTCCCAATAACCTTGGGAAATAGGTTTTATTATAGGTATATCTCACTTTATTTTACTTTACTTCATTGTAGTTCACAGATATTGTGTTTGTTTTTTTTATTATTTGAAGATTTGGAGTAACCTTGCATTAAGCAGTCTACTGCTACCATTTTCCAACAGCATGTGCTCATACCATGTCTCTGTGTCACATTTTGGTAATTTTTGGAATTTTTCAAGCTTTATTGTTATTACTGTTATCATTATATCTCCTATGATGATCTCTAATCAGTGATATTTTGATATTACTCTTGTAATTATTTTGAGGCACCCTGAATTCCAGTTAAATCAATAAATACTGTGTGTGTTCTGACTACTCCACTTATGTACATTCCCCCATCTTTCTCCATCTCCTTGGGCCTCCCTATTCTCCAAGACTAAACAATATTGAAGAATATTACATAAACTTATTTGAAAAAGCAGTGGCAGGGTTTGAAAAGATTTACTCCAATTTTGGGGGAAAAAGTTCTACTGTGGGCAACATGCTGTTAAATAGCATCATGTATTAAAGAGAAATCTATGGTAAAAGGAGGAGCCAGCTGATGTGGCATACTTCATTGTTGTTATATTTTAAGAAATTGCCAAAGTTTTTTGGGAGCCAAGATGGTGGAGGAAAGGCTATAACTTTTGGAGCTATCCATGATCTGTCCATATACCTTCAAAAAATGCCATAAGACAGGGCAGCTAGGTGGAGCAGTGGATAAAGCACCGGCCCTGGAGTCAGGAGTACCTGAGTTCAAATCCGACCTCAGACACTTCACACTTACTAGCTATGTGACCCTGGGCAAGTCACTTAACCCCAATTGCCTCACCAAAAAAAACAAAAACAAAAAATGCCATAAGACAATTCTTGGAGCAGCAGAAACCATAAAAGAACAGAGTGAAATCATTTTCCAAACAAAGACTTTTTAAAAGGCAGACAGAGAATGTCTGCTGTACTGGGGTAAGAGAGGAGTGCAGCACTTGACACAGATCCAACCCCATTCAGGCCATGACTCAAGACCCTCAGAATTATCACCGTCAGTGGCTACTTCTGAAACTCATCTCACAGACTGGTGAGGGCATCCAGCAGTTGGCCAGGGGGAAATGGTAGGGGTCTCCGCAGGAGCTAAGGCAGGGCACCCATATAATGAAACAGGATGCAGACTCTAGTGGCAGTAACCCAGTGGGGGAGGGGCACAAGCACGGCAAGCTTGCAATTACAGAGAATCAGATTTTAATCAGATTTCTGCTTTTTGGTTAAAGAGAAAGCAAGTCTGTAGTTATTTACAGGCAAGGCAGGCTGAGAATGAGTCTCTCCTTAAATGGCACCACCCAGGACCCCGTGAAGCTTGGGTCAGTTGCATCCTGGAAACAGTTGCTCACTTTAAAAAGGAGTTAAAAGCCAAGAAATAGGCAGGCAAGATGAGCAGGCAGAAAATGCAGCAGACCATCAAAAGGTTTTTTTGGTGACAAGGTAGATCAAAATATACCCTCAGAAGAAAATAAAAAAGTCAAAGCTCTGAGATCCAAAGCTTCCAAGAAAAATATAAATTGGTCTCAGGCCATGGAAGTACACAAAGAGGACTTTGAAGATGAAGTATGAGAGGTAGAGGGAAAAGTAACAGAGGTAGAGGAAAAAAAGAAAGAGAAATGAGAGTGATGTCAGAGGTTCATAAAAAAGTCAACAACTTGAAAAGCCAAATTGACCAAATGGAAAAGGAGGTGCAAAAGCTCTGTGAAGAAAATCATTGCTTAAGAATTAGGATAGAGCAAATAGAAGCTAATGACTATATGAGAAATCAGGACACAATAAACAAATCCAAATGAATAAAAAAAGAGGGCAATATTAAATATCTCCTTGGAAAAACAGCCAATCTGGAAAATAGATCTTGGAGAGATAATTTGAAAATCATTGGTCTACCTGAAAACCATCATCTAAAAAAGAGCTTAGACATCATCTTCCAAGAAATTGTCAGGGAAAATTGCCCTGATATTCTAGAAACAGAAGGCAAAATAGAAATTGAAAGAATCCAGCAATCACCTTCTGAAAGAGATCCCAAAAGGAAAACTTCCTGGAATTTTATAACCAATTTCCAGAGCTCTCAGGTCAAGGAGACATATTGCAAGCAGTTAGAAAGAAACAATTCAGGTAACAAGGGGCCACAGTCAGGATAACAAAAGATCTCACAGCTTCTACATTAAAGAATCAGAGGGCATGGCATATGATATTCTGGTGGGCAAATGAACTTGGATTACAACCAAGAATCACCTACCCATCAAACCTGAGTTTAATCTTTCAGGTGGAAAATGGGACTTCAATGAAAAAGAGGACTTGCAGGCATTTATAATGAAAAGACTTGAACTGAATAGAAAATGTGACTTTCAAATACAAGACTCAAGAGAAGCATAAAAAGGTAAACAGGAAAAAAAAATCATGAGGGATGTTAAGTTTATACTGTTTACATTCTTATATGGGAAGATGATACTTCTAACTCATAAGAGCACTCAGTATTAGGGAAGTTGAAAGGAATATACTTATATAGAGGGAACAGGTTTAAATTGCATATGAAGGGATGATATCTATAAAACATTTATTTTTTGTTTATCCTTGTTTTTTTGTGGTGCAGGAAGGGTGGGGTGGCTTATGTCTGGGGCCAGGCTTGGGATCGGGGTCTCCTGGGTCCAGGGTTGGTGTTATGTCCACTGTGTCACCTAGCTACCCATTATGACATCTTTAAAATGAAATTAAAGGGTGAGAAGAAGGCACTTGGAGAAAGGTAAAGGGAGAGGTGGAATGGGCTAGAGTAACTCACAAAAAAGAAATAAGAAAAAGCTTATGGAAAGGAGGGGAAGATGGAAAAGAAGTGGGGGAGTGAGGTAGCCTCACTTTCATCAGAATTGACTCAAAGAGGGAATAACACACAAACTCAAGTGGGTATAGTAATATATCTTGCCCTTTGGGAAAGTGGGAGGGAAAGGGGATAAGGGGGGGAAGAGGTGAAGGAAGGGATGGCGGATTGGGGGAGGAGACAGTAAAAAGCAAAACACTTTTGAGGAGGGACAGGGTGAAAGAAGATAGAAAATAGAGAGTAAATATCAAGGGGAGGGAATAGGATGGAGGGTAATACTGTTAGCAATAGTAACTGTGAAAGAAATGATAAGTAGGATGCTATCAGAATGACTTATGAAAAATACAGTTCATCTACAGAGAAAGAATTGATGGCATCTGAATACATTTGAAGTGTATATATATTACATATGTATATTACATATATATATTACACACACACACACACACACACACACACACATATATATATATATATATATATATAGTTAGTTAGTTAGTTAGTTAGTTCATCTTTCTAAAGTTATTTTGTCTGCTTTCTTTCACAATGGGACTAATGTGGAGATGTTTTGCATGACCGTATATGTATAACTTATATTGAATTACTTGATTTCTTAGGGAGGGGTGGGGAGGACAGGGAGAAGAAAATTTGGAATGCAAATTTTTTTTAAAAATGGGAATAAACATTTTTTTACATGTACCTAGGGGAAGATCCTAAATAAATAAATAAATAAATTTTAAAAGAAAGAAAAAACCAAAAACAAATGACTGAACCAAAATAAAACAAAAAAATGAAAAGAAATAGCCAGTCATCCCAATTTTTAGCAACCACTATCCTGATGAGTCAACACCCATTAAGATTGAAGCAAGACAAGGCCTCATCTCTAAAATATATAGGGAACTAAATCAAATTTATAAGAACCCAAGTCATTCCCCAATTGAGAAATGGTCAAAGGATATGAACAGGCAGTTTTCTGATGAAGAAAACAAAGCTATCTATTCCCATATGAAAAAATGCTCTAAATCTCTAATGATTAGAGAGATGCAAATAAAAACAACTCTGAGGTACCACCTGACACCTATCAGATTGGCTAAAATGACAAAAAAAGGAAAATAATAAATGTTGGAGAAGCTGTGGGAAAATTGGAACACTAATCCATTGTTGGTGGAGTTGTGAACTGGTCCAGCCATTCTGGAGAGCAATTTGGAATTATGCCCAAAGGGCGATAAAGCTGTGCATACCCTTTGACCCAGCAATACCACTTTTGGGTCTTTTTCCCAAAGAGATCATGGAAGGGGGAAAGGGACCCACATGTACAAAAATATTTATAGCTGCTCTTTACATGGTGGCAAAGAATTGGAAGTTGAGGGGGTGCCCATCAATTGGGGAATGGCTGGACAAATTGTGGTATATGAATACAATGGAATACTATTGTGCTATAAGAAATGATGAGCAGGAGGAGTTCAGAGAAACCTGGAGGGTCTTGCGTGGGCTGATGATGAGTGAGATGAGCAGAACTAGAAGAACATTGTACACAGTAACATCAACATTGAGTGTTGATCTACCGTGATGGACTATATTCTTCTCACCAATTCAATGGCACAGAAGAGTTCCAGGGAACTCGTGATGGAAGAGGATCTCCAAATCCAGGAAAAAAAAAAGAACTGCAGAGTATAGATGCTAAATGAACCATACTATTTCTTTTGTTTTTGATGCTGTTGTTTTTTTTCTATTTTGAGGTTTTCCATCATTTCTCTGATTTTTTTCTCTTATAACATGACTAATGCAGAAATAGGATTAATGTTATTATGTGTATATATACACACACACACACATACACACACACACACACACACACACACACACACACATATATATATATATATATATATATATATATATATATATATATATATATATATATATATATATAACCTATATCAGATTACCTGCTGTCTAGGGGAGGGGGGAAGGAGGGGAGGGAGGGAGAAAAATCTGAAATTGTAAAGTTTGTATAAACAAAGGTTGAGAATTATCTTTACATGTAACAGAAAAAAATAAAATACTTTATTAATTTAAAAAAAAATAAAATTGAGGCAAGACCCTCCACTAGGCTCAGATGATATTTAGCATTTTTTAGTGGTAAATAAGATACACACATTGGTTTTTTTAAGAGATAATAATATTTTTTAAATCATAAAAGTATTTTATTATTTTCTACTTACATGCTGAAATAGTTTTAGACATTTGTTTTTATATGATTTCTAGTTCCAAATATTTCTCCATCCCTCCCCTCCTTCCCCCTCCCCAAGACAGCAAGTGATCTGCTTTTGGTTATATATGTATAATCACATTAAGACATATCCCTGTATTAGTCATGCTGTGAAAGAAAAGAAGAATCAGAGCAAAAAGGAACAACCTTGAAAAAGAAAAACAAAACATTAGAAACAGTATGGTTCAATCTGCATCTAGATTCCACAGTTCTTTATTCTAGATTTGGAGAGCATTTTCCATCATGAATCCCTTGGATTTATCTTGGACCATTGTATTGCTGAGAAGAGTCAAGTCTATCACAGCTGATCAACACACAGTGTTGATGATACTGTGTACAATGTTCTCCTGATACTGCTCATCTCACTCAGAATGAATTGATGTATGTCCTTCCAGGTTTCTCCTGCTCATTGTTTCGTACAGAACAATAGTATTCCATTACATTCATATATCACAACTTGTTCAGCCATTCCCCAATTAATGGGCATCCCCTCAAATCCAATTCCTTGCCACCACAAAAAGAACAGCTATAAATGTTTTTGTACGTGTGGGTCCTTTTCCCTTTTTTAGCATCTCTTTGGGATAAAGACCTAATAGTGGTAATGCTGATTCAAAGGGTATGCACAGTTTTGTAGCCCTTTGGGCATAGTTCCATATGGCTCTCCTGAATGGTTGAATCAGTTCATAGTTCCACCAACAATGCATTAGTGTTCCAATTTTTCCACAGCTTATTCAACATTTATTATTTTCCTTTTTTGTCATTTTAGCCAATCTGATAGGTGTTAGGTGATACCTCAGAGTTGTTTTAATTTGCATTTCTCTAATCAGTAGTGATTTAGAGTATTGTATTTTTTTTTCATATGACAATAGATAGCTTTGATTTCTTCATCTGAAAACTGCCTGTTCATATCCTTTGACTATTTCTCTATTGGGAAATGATCTGCATTCTTATAAATTTAAATTAGTTCCCCATATATTTTAGAAATGACGCATTTTTTAGAAATACTGTCTGTAAAAAAATGTTTCCCAGCTTTCTGCCTCCCTTCTAATTTTGGCTGCATTGCTTCTGTTTGTACAAAAACTTTTTAATTTAATGTAACCAAAACAATCCGTTTTGCATTTCATAATATTCTCCATCTCTTGTTTGTTCATTAACTGTTCTCCTTTCCATAAATCTGAGAGGTAAACTATTCCTCCCTCTCCTAATTTGCCTATGGTATCACCTTTTATGTCTAAATCATGTACCCATTTGACCTTATTTTAGTAGAATGTGTAAGATGTTGGTCTATGTCTAGTTTCTGTCATAATATCTTCCAATTTTCCCAGGAGTTTGTCAAATACTGAAGTCCTATGCCAGAAGCTGGAGTCCTTGGGTTTATCAAATAGTATATTATGAAAGTCATTTACTATTCTGCCTCCTGTGCCTAATCTACTCCATTGATACACCACTCTATTTCTTAGCCAGTACCAAATAATTTTGATGACTGCCACTTTATAGTAAAGCTTTGGAATTGGTATGACTAGCCCAGCTTCCTGTGAATTTTTTTCCATTAGTTCCCTTGATATTCTTGACCTTATGTTCTTCCAGATGAATTTTGTCATTACTTTTTTCTAGCTCTATAAAATATTTTTAGGTAGTCTGATTGGTATGGCACTGAATAAGTAAATTAATTTAGGTAAAATTGTTATTTTTATTATGTTACCTCAGAGTATCCATGAGCAATTGATATTTTCCCAATTATTTAGATCTGATTTTATTTCTGTGAAAAGTGTTTTGCAATTGTGTTCACATAGTTCCTGGGTTTGCCTTGGCAAGTAGACTCAGAACTATTTTATATTGTCTACCTTGAATTTAAATGGAATTTGTCTTTCTATCTCTTGATGCTAAACTTTGTTGGTCATATATAGAAATGTTGATGATCTACATGGATTTATTTTATATCCTGCAACTTTGCTAAAGTTGTTGTTTCAAGGAGTTTTTTTAAGTTGATTCTCTAGGATTCTCTAAGTATACCATCATATCCTCTGCAAAGAGGGATAGTTTTGTTTCCTTGCCTATTCTCCTTGCCTATTCTAATTCCTTTAATTCCTTTTTCTTTTCTTATGGCTAAAGCCAACATTTCTAATACAATATTAAATAATAGAGGTGATAATGGGCATCTCTGTTTCACCCCTGATCTTATTGGGAATGCCTCTAGCTTATCCCCATTACATGTAATGTTTTCTGATGGTTTTAGGTAGATACTACTTATTATTTTAAGGACAGCTCCACCTATTCCTATGCTCTCTAGTGTTTTTAATGGGAATGAGTGGTGTATTTTGTTAAAACACTTTCTCTGCATCTATTGAGATAATCGTATGATTTTGGTTAGTTTTGTTATTGATGTGGTTGATTATTTTGATAGTTTTCCTAATGTTGATCTAGCCTTACATTCCTGGTATAAATCCGACCTGGTCATAGTGTATTATCCTGGTGATCACTTGCTGTAATCTCTTTGCTTATATCTTATTTAAGATTTTTGCATCAGTATTCATTAGGGAAATTGGTCTATAATTTTCTTTCTCTGTTTTGACTCTGCCTGGTTTTGGTATCAACACTATTTTTGTGTCATAAAAGGTATTTGGTAGAACTCCTTCTTCACCTGTTTTTCTAAATAATTTGTACAGTATTGGAACTTATTTTTCTTTAAATGCTTGGTAGAATTCACTTGTAAACCCATTTGGCCCTGGAGATTTTTTTTTCCTTAGAGAGTTTGTTGATGGTTTGTTCAATTTCTCTTTCTAAAATGGGCATCTTTAAGAATTTTATTTCCTCTTCTATTAATCTGGGAAGTTTATGTTTTTTGTAAATATGTATCCGTTTCATTTAGATTGTCAAATTTATTGGCATACAGTTGAGTAAAATAGCTCCTAATTATTGCTTTAGTTTCCACTTCATTGGTGGCATATTCACCCCATGTATTCATTCATTCACTTATTTATTTGCTTGTTTATCTATTTATTTATCTATCCATCTATCCATTCATTCATTCATTCATTCATTCATTCATTCATTCATTCATTCATTCATTTATTTATTTAGCAGGGCAATGAGGGTTAAGTGACTTGCCCAGGGTCACACAGCTAGTACGTGTCAAGTGTCTGAGGCCAGATTTGTATTCAGGTCCTCCTGAACCCAAAGCCAGTCCTCTATACACTGTGCCACTTCTCTGGCCCCCACCCCTTTTATTTTTGATACTGGTAATTTGGTTTTCTTCTTTCTTTTTTTTTTAAAACAAATAAACCAAAGGTTTATCTATTTTATTGATTTTTTTCATACAATCATCCCTTATTTTTATTTATTAATTCTATAGTTTTCTTAATTTCCATTTTCTTAATCTCTACTTTGATATTCAGGATTTCTAATTTAGTATTCAATTGGGGATTTTTAATTTGTTCTTTTTCTAGATTTTTTAGTTGCATGCCCATTTCATTGATCACCTCAAGACATAATAATATTGCACACTTCAGAAACTGCTATATAGAATAAACATAATTTTTACATGCCCTGAGAAACAAAAAAAGTTTGACACACTTTAATGAAATATTAGCTTTATTGAAGTGGTATAGAACCAAATCCTCAATATCTCCGAGGTTTGCCTGTATAATTCCCATTTAAAAAGAAAAAAAAAAAGAAAGAAACTGATACAGCTTAAGTAATGTGTGCAGGGTTGTACAGATAGTAAATATCTGAGGCATGATTTGAACACAGGCCTTCCTAGCTCGAACTCAAGCACTCTGTCTACTACACTATCTAATTGCCATAACAAAATAAGGAGGGTTCATTTCAGGGTTGATGGAAAGACTTTTTGATCCCTAGGGTATAAAAGGATTGCAAATAATAATGCATTTGTTAAAATGTCATTTCCATTTATATAAAAAACTATACTGATTTCTGATATTGGACCACTTGATAATACCAAGGACTTCCTTTTCTGGATCTTTAGTGGTTATATAGCTAAGGTGTGGGCTATATTTCCTGCTGTAAGAGTAGTCAGGTCACATCTCCATGATGGTTGCTTTCTTATTTTTGGGGGCTAAACTGGAAGAAAGGCTAAGAGCCAGGGTTGGAGAGAGTGCTGGTGTTTCTGGGACTTCTGCCTATTAGTGGCAGCAGTTGCTAGTGATGATGGTGGGGATACCAGTCTCCTCTATAAGGGTTGCCCCCTATCAATTGCTTGTGTGGGTTGGATTAGAAATAGGCCCCTTTTTTTTGGAGTCATGGCTCCATCCAAGGGATAGTGGGATTGAAGTTCTGGGCTGCCTCCAACTAAGATTGAGCTGAGGAGATAATAATTAATTACGCATACCACCTGCAATCTCTTCCTCATTGTGCTTTGATGTTACCTCCTTTGGATCTTGCTATCTAGATGATGTCCTTTTCACCTCAGAAACTTCAATTTTTTACTTTGATGGACACTTTCCCATAATCTTCAGATTTGCTTGGATCTCCAATGTATTCTTCTGTGTGGGAGTTAGGGGACTTTAATAGACCCTACTTCTTCCTCTAGCCAATATATTTCTCTCTTTGTCAACTTTTTTCAATGTCTGACTCTCAACATCACTACAGTAATCATGTTGAGATGTTCTAAATTTACCTGTGCTATTCTAATCATCAAATACAACGTTGTTGGCTTTTTCCCCTTCTTTTGGGTTTTTATTAGAATTGACAAAGTTAATCACCTTTTTGTTCTTGAAACTTTGATATCTCCCTTTCCTTGCTTTATTGTCACTCCCTCCTACTCCTCTGTATAATCCTGAAATTGACATTTCGAGCAAGTTGGAGGATTTTTATGCTAGCTATCTGACTCTGAATGAGATCTTTGTGTTTTAAGATAAATCTAGAACAATCTATAAATCTACAAAATAGCTGTTTTATGCCTGAACTTTATCTTTCATGTGGAGAATTATATGAGCAACTACCTAATATAACCCCTGCAAATTTCATTGATTTTTCCCCCTCTCCATTTGAGGATGTATGGGGAGCCTACTGTTGTTTCCACTCTGCTTGCTACTCATTTCTGAAATATAAGGGTTCAAAGACTGCTTCTAGTTGTACCTGGTAGGAATATTATTTTATCACATATTAGACTAAGGATTGGACAGCTGAGTGGTGCAATGGATAAAGTGCCAGGTCTGGAGTCAGAAAGACTCATCTTACTGAATTCAAATCTGTCCTTAGACACTTACTAGCTATTTGAGACTGGGCAAGTCACCAAACCTTGTTTGTCTCAGTTCCTCATTTGTAAAATGATCTAGAGAAGGAAATGGGAAACCATTCTGGTATCTTTGCAAGAAATGGGGTCATGGAGAGTCAACCACAACTGGAAAAAACAAATGAAAAACAACAACAGATAAAGGAATAATCCTCTAAGAAATGTGGGACTTCACCAATTTCCAGTCTGAAAAGTCTTCAAGCAGAAAGGGAAAGAGCACCTACCTAGTGAAACCAGGGCCTTCCCATGGGGTTCATGTGACCAATTACAGAGAGCAATATTTTATCCAACTATTGTGTGACACCCATCTGTAGAAATAAAGTATCTCCTTGCATCCAGTCCATTCTTGAAATGAGATGCTTAGAGCACTAGCTTCAAAAGTCTATATTTAAAAACCAAGATTATTAGAACAAGGCATAAGCTTGATGGTGAATGAAGTAATTACTTTCTTGGCCCCAAACTTTATGGAGAACAAGCTCAAAGTATAAATGACTTAATATTATAATTAAAGTGGGCTTAAAATATAGTGGATTCTCCATCAACAGGGAAAATCTCTGATCTTTTCCTTACACATTTGCCTTGGTCTATTTCAAACAGGCCAACCTCAACATGGCCTGGATCGAGCCTTTTGAGTGACATTGGCCATGAGGCAAACACATTCAGATTTCACTTTATTTGAGGTCATTCCAGAATGAACATAGCCTCACTAAGGTTAGAGTATGAATACTATCCTTTCTGTAGCTAAGTGTTTGGGAACTAGAGCATGTCACAAAATTTATTGGCATTTTACCTAAGAAGACAGTTTCAAACAGTGTCCCTTTCTTTCAGGTGTTGAAAGGTACTAATCCCCAAGCCTAAACAGGCAATGATTCATTAGCATAATGGCACAGAAAACAGATGACCTTGAAATGTATGAATGGATTATTCTATTACTTGGGTTTGTGTCAATGAATCATTTCCAACTCATACTCCTCCCTTCTTTTCTTCTTGGATGTGTTCCCTTCCTGAATAATTGGGAGGAGATTTAAAACCACAAGAGTCAAGGAATGGTTGCTTAACATTTAGACTGATGAACTTTGTTCTGAGGATTTCATTGACTGCACCATGATTTTACAATCAAGTTCAACTTCTTTCAATCCAAGGGAGGATTTCTTTTTCTTTCAGTAGATTTTTATATTCATAATTTCTTGAGATAAGAAATAAAAGAAAAAACAATAATGCATTAATAACAAGATGATCAGGAGTTTGTACATTATGCTATGTTTCCATTTGCAAAATATTTTATCCCTTTAGCAAATTGTCTATGTTTTCAAAATATGTGAGTAAAGAATTATCTCATGTAGACCAAGTTTGATGATATTTCAATGTTTGGTATTTAAGAAGGTTTTTAGCCAAGAAGGGTGAAAGAAAGAAGGAAGGTTGTAAAGAAACAGACCAGAATAAGAATAAGAGTCAAGCCTAGGAGAAAATTCTATAGACATAGCAAATTTATAGAATCGTGAATCTATTTGAAATGAAAGAGAATTACCAAATCTATACACTTTTACTTAACATATCTTCACTGCCTCGAAACAAGAAGTCAGGAATGTTTACTATAAGGTTATAATCTTTTTTTTTTTTTTTTTTTTTTTTTTTGCGGGGCAATGGGGGTTAAGTGACTTGCCCAGGGTCACACAGCTAGTAAGTGTCAAGTGTCTGAGGCCGGATTTAAACTCAGGTACTCCTGAATCCAGGGCCGGTGCTTAATCCACTGCACCACTTAGTCACCCCCCCCCCCCGTTATAATCTTAAAAGAATCTCATCTTGGGACAAACTTAAGAGAAACCAACATCTAAGGATCAGGGAGTTCACCAGGGCTTTGAAGGTTGGTTAGAAAAGGGATTCAGAGTATATAGTGATAGTAAGACTTTGTGTGTGTGTGTGTGTGTGTCTGTGTGTGTGTCTGTCTCTGTATCTCTCCTTTACCATATCGTTTATAGGAATGATTCCCAGCTGCTTCTTCTTTTGGATGCCTCTGTTAAATGCTGACTCTTAAAAGATCTGAGGCACGATAAGGACTCTAGTCAATAACAAGCCTTTTTTTTTCCCCACCTTCATCACTCTTGTCCCTGGGGTGGGAAGAGACAGTAGCACTAATTTCCCCATCACTTTAGCATCACTGTTATCTTTGTTTCAAGTCCAAATGGATTCCCTGACCTCAAGACACTCTGGGTTAATGCAGAAGGACAGTGTCACCATCAATAGTAAGTTCATGACTTTGTCAGAAGCCAAAAGCCTTTGCCCTAGCAAAGTGCTAGGCAAGTTAGTTTCAAAAGAAGAGCTCCTCATGAATTAACCTAGTCCAGAGAAGTCCCATGTATTTACCTATTTCCAAATGTTATTTTTTGGGCTTCTCACCTATGGTGGTCAAGTGGCAGCAATGATTAATTGATGCTTTTCCATGCAAATTTATCTCACAGAACTCCTCCCTCTTTACCAATTGACATCCTACCCATCTTTTAAAGTCCAAAGTTAAATATTATATCCTTCATGAAACTTTCCCTAGCCAGGAATCATGTTTTCTTTCAAACCTTGTATAGAACTTTGGCAGTCAACCAGCATTTGTTAAGCACCTGCTATGTGTCAGGCACTGCCCTCAGAGCTGGGGGTATAAAGAATTGCAAAACAAATAAGCAACCCAGTCCTGTCTTTTATACTTAGGAGCTTATAACCAAATGCACTTATTATATAATATTGCTAATTATAGTTATCTGAGTGGATTTTGTCCTTAATATAT
The DNA here is from genome assembly GCF_019393635.1 of Dromiciops gliroides. Lineage (NCBI taxonomy): Eukaryota > Metazoa > Chordata > Mammalia > Microbiotheria > Microbiotheriidae > Dromiciops > Dromiciops gliroides. The sequence goes on along the minus strand of NC_057866.1, from coordinate 246,618,209 downwards.
TAATTTAGTGACAAGGGACACAATGTTTTATCAATTAAATTAAAAACAACAGACAATTTTTAAGTATGTACTGCATAAATGTCACTGTGCTTGGTATTGGGGAAACAGAGTCAAAAGGAAAACAGTTCCTGTCCTCAAGGAGTTTACATTATGCTTGTAGAAAATAACAGACACAAATGAAATTTATACACACATACACACATCTGTATATTACATGCATGTATGTGCACACACATCCACATGCATGTATATATTCATACACAAACATATATATAATACTCATACATGTATATGCATATTTGTATGTATTAAAAGGATGTCTATCCCCAGCATGTGAAAATTTCCCTCAATAGAATGGACAGATGAACATCCAATACCTATGAATGCAGCTGAAGCCAGCAATGTAGAGCTCCTAAAGTTTGGTTAGATATTGAAGACAGCAAGGTCATTCGCTGTATCCCAGGCCATTGCCAGTCATCTTGACTTTTCCCTTGACCCTGGTTTTCAATAATTCTGGAAGAGAGAGTGAGGCTTATAACTTTGTGCAGTTCTGCCTCACTTACCACCAATTCATGTGGGAGTCAAGATATTGCCCCCATGATGCCATTGGTTCTCTTCTAAAATGAAGGATGAATGACAACATGTATGTACACACATAGATGCATATTTATGCACATCATACATATTAAATGTACATTAAACTGACACATTGCATACACATGATAGTATATGTTTAGTATATATATATAAATATGCATGTGCATATATATACAAAGATATATAGATATGTGTTTGAATATATATATAGATATATAGATATTTATAGATGCATACCTATATCTATACCTATACCTATACATATAAAAAAGGGAAGGGAATAAGCATTTATATAGCACCTACTATTTGTCAGGTGCTATGCAAAACATTTTTTTTTTTTACAAATATCATCTCATTTGATTCTCATAATAGCCCTATGAGGTAGGTGATATTATTATCCCCATTTTACAGTCGAGGAAACTATAGCCGATATAAATTAAGGGACTTGCCAGGATCATACCCATACTGAGTGTTTGAGGGTGGATTTGAACTAAGGTCTTCTTGATTCTAGTCCCAGAGATCTCTATCTGATATTCCTTCTAGTTGCTTGGAAAGTGGTGGCTTTTTCTGGGTAGATTGGTAGAGTTGGAAAAAGGCCTAACAACTGAAGGAATTAGGAAGACTTCTTGCAGATAGAACTAGCCAATAGGTAGAGGTAAGGAAGGAAAACATTCCAGGCACCAGAGACAAAATGCCTATACAAAGGGAGATAGAGGTGGAACATCATGTAAGTGGAAGAACAAGTAGGCTAGTTTGACTAGGATACAGTAGGTTAGGGAATAATTTGTAATTAGCCTAGGGAGCCACTGAAGATTCAAAAGCATTGGAGGAAAGTGGTTAGTCTTTTGCTTTAGGAATATGGCAACTGTGTGGAGGCAAACCCTTTTTTTTAATAAGGGAAATTAAGAGACATCAGAAACTCACAAGAGTGGAATTTTGGAGACACAGTAGGAAACCATTTTAGTGATACGGGAAAATAGTAGTTGTTGGAAGAGGTGATGTGAATATCCAGGCTACTCACCAACCAACTTAGATTTTGAAAATAAAAGAACAGAAGATGAAGTTGCAAAGAGCAAGAGAAGATGACTAGAAGATGAAGGCACTATCTTACAAAAATAGTGCCAGGAGTCCCAATCCTCATGATGAACTGAGGCTGGTTTGGGAAGTTAAAGAAAACAAACAAACAAAAGTTTTGTTCCTTAGGAGCTATATGTATCAAAGAAGGGAGGGAACTCCTGTTTGAAATGAATGAGATAATTACTGACAATAAAAAGGAGGCAAAAGATCTTTTTTTCTTTGTTTTTTTAATTAACATTTTTCTTAAAGTTTTGAGTTTCAAATTCTATTCCTTCCTCTCTCTCTCCCCCTTTTCTCTCTGCTCCCTGAGGTGGTACATAATCAGATATAGGTGGTGTAATGATTGGAATGATGCCACCTACTGGAGACTTGCTGTGGGAAAACTCCGCCATGAGGAAAATGCCTCAGAGGGCAAGGCCATGTGGCTTTTCCTAGGCATCAGGAAATGACGTTTGCTCATGGGTGCTATCAAGGCTACCAGCCAATCAACTTGAGGAGCCTCCTATTTTCTGGGAGGAGACAGGAAGGAGGAAAGAGGGCCTGTGCAGAGAGCTCTCGCTCTTTTGGGCTCCTGACTTGATGGTGGTGGTGGTGGCGGCAGAGGACTTCACAGGAAATTTGAGGAAAGATAGGAATGCCAGGCTGTTGGAATTCTATTCTCAATCTTTTTCTTTCTATTTTCAATAAACCCTTAAAAACCTAAACTCATTTTATCAGTGATTTTAGTCAGTTTTCCCCCAAAACTGGGGGAACAGATTAGAGTCTACATTTAGAATCTTAAATTACACAGTGGTAAATAATCAGATATAGGTTATACATGTAAAATTATGTAAAACATTTCCATATTTGTCATTTTGTTTAAGAAGACTCAAAAGAAAAAAGTTAAAGTGAAAAACAGCATGTGTCAGTCTGTGTTCAATTATTATCCTTTTTCTCTGGAGGCAGATAATATGCTTCATCATTAGTCTTTTGGGATTGTCTTGGATCATTGTTATTGCTGAGAATAGCTAAATCATTCACAGTTCTTCATCAAACAATGTAGCTCTTACTGTGTAAAATGTTCTCCTGGTTCTGTTCACTTTACTATACATCAGTTCATGCAAGTCTTTGCAGGTTTTTCTGAAATCATCATGCCTGTCATTTCTTTCTTTTTTTTTTTTAATTTTTTTTTTTTTTGCGGGGCAATGGGGGTTAAGTGACTTGCCCAGGGTCACACAGCTAGTAAGTGTCAAGTGTCTGAGGCCAGATTTGAACTCAGGTACTCCTGAATCCAAGGCTGGTGCTTTACCACTGCGCCATCTAGCTGCCCCCTATGCCTGTCATTTCTTATAGCACAATAATATTTCATTTACAATATGGTATATGAATACCACAGCTTGTTTATCCATTCCCCAATTGATTGGCATCACTCTGATTTCCAATTCTTAGGATCACAAAAAGAATGGCTATAAAAGTTTTTGTCCAAATAAATCCTTTTTCTCTTTTTTTGAATGTCTTTGGGATATAAAAACCTAGCAGTGTTATTACTGGACATAGTTCAAAATGGCTCTGCTAAATGGTTGGATTAGTTTACAACCAACAGTGGATTAGTTTCTCAGTTTTCCTACATCACCTTCAACATTTAAGATTTTCCATTTTAATCTGATTAGTCACTCTGATAGGTGTGAGATGATAGTTCAGAGTTGTTTAATTTGAGTTTCTCTGATCAATAGTGGGTTAGATAATTTTTATATGACTATAGATAACTTTGATTTCTTTGTCTGAAAACTTTTATATCCTTTGACCATTTCTCTATTGGGGAATGATTTCTATTCTAATAAATTTGACTCAGTTCTCTATATATTTGAGAAATGAGACCTTTATCAGAAATATTTGTTACAAATTTTTTTTTCTATTTTTCTGCTTTCCTTATAATATTGGTTACTTTGGTTTTGTTTGTCCAAAAACTTTTCAATTTTATGTAATCATAATGATCTATTTTACATTTTGTAATACTCTCTATATCTATTCTAAATTCTTCTCCTGCCATAAATCTGAAAGATAAACTAGTACATGCTCTCTTAGGTTGCTTATGGTATCACCCTTTATGTGTAAATCATGAACCCATTTTGACCTTATTTTGGTATATGGTGTGAGATGTTGGTCTATACCTACTTTCTGCCATACCGTTTTCCAGTTTTCCTAGAAGTTTTTGTCAAATAATGAGATTTTGTTCTAAAAGTTTGGAGCTTTGAGTTTATAATATACTAGATAACTACAGTCATTTATTATAGTGCAATTGATACCTATTCTATTCCACTGATTCACCAGTCTATTTCTTAGACAGTACCAAATTGTTTTGATAATTACTGCTTTATAATACACTTTGAGATCTGGCACCACTAGACCACATTCTTTCATATTTTTTATTGATTCCTTGATATTGAGCTTTTGTTCTCCCATATGAATTTTGTTATTATTTTTCTAGATCTATAAAATAGCTTTTTGATAGTTTGATTGGTTCTTAGTTTGTTTTATCTCCAAATAAGAATGACCTTTGTTTTGGAAATTACAAGACAAAAAAGAGGCAGAGAGTTTATTCCCATGATGATGATGATGATGATGGAGGAAGAGAAGGAGGAGGAGAAGAAGAAGAAGCAGAAGAAGAGGAAGAGGCCACAGAGGCAGCATGAAAAGGAGAAGGAGGAGGAGGAGGAGCAGCAGGAGGAAGATGAGGTGAAGAAGAAGAAGAAGAAGAAGAAGAAGAAGAAGAAGGAGAAGATCTTGATAATAGTAATAGCAAAATAGCAATGACAATAACATAAGGGCCATGTATACAAAAATAGGGCAGCTATATTTTACAATGGATAGAACACTGAACTTGGAATCAGCAAGATTCATGTTCATGAGTTCAAATTTGGCCTCAGAAATTTATTAGCTTGTGAGCCTGGGCAAATTACTTAACCCTATTTGCCTTAGTTTCCTCATTTATAAAATGAGCTGGAGAAGGAAATCACAAACTAGTATCTTTACCAAGAAAAACTCCAATGGGTCATGAAGTCCAGCATGATTAAAATACCATCACCAAAACCACCACCACCTCCACCATCACAACAACAACAACAGGCATTTGATGAGAGGAGAGACAAGGGCTAGATATAGAGAATAAGGTGTTATTTGTGTAGAAATGATCATTGAAACAATGGGAATTAATAAGGTTATCAAAAGAGTGAATAGAAAAGATAATCCAGGACTGAATCTTGGAGAATATTCATATGACATTAAGACATGTATCCTGTAAAGAAGGCTAAGAGTCTAAATTAGGTGAGGCAAGCAGAACAGGAAAAAGAAATGTCATGAAGATGGAGGGTGCTAAAGAGTTTAATTAGAATAAGGTCTGGGGGTGGGGGAAATCTGGTTTTTCTCCCCTAGCATTTAGCACAATGGTGTATCCACAAATCATGTTCCATAAAATTTATTATATTGAATTGTTGAGAAATATGAACTCCATTTCTGCAGTCCCTTCACCAAATGGTGAGTTCCTTTGGGAAGTTCCATTTTGAGACTCTAGTGCAGCCATGCTTCATTTTCTAGACTTCACAGCCATACTATTTACTTTTCAGCTCCCTTTTGCATGTTGCCTTCTGCTGATTTTAAAAAAGAAACAAAAGCAAAAACAAAAACAAACAAACAAAACAAACCAACATCAAAAACCTGTTGTTATTTGTGTTTATATTTGTACCCACATAGGGTAGCACAGCCCAACGCATACAGTAAGCATATATTAAATGCCTCCTGTTTTAATATGGACTGATAATCTTTGGCCTTTATTACTTATAGCCTGAGCAACTGCTTCATAATTAGTCTCTTCTAATCAAAGAACTTTCCTTTCAAATCTATCCTCCATAATCATGAATAAGCTGATACTCCTTAAGTACAGGTCTGACCATGTCCCTCTTTTGCTCAAGATGATCCAGTGACTCTTTCTTTCCCTTGGATCAAATTCTTAATTCTTCTATCTGACTTTTTAAGCCTGTTCCTATGTTCCTTCAGCTATTCCAGGCTTATTACTTACCACTCTCCACACCAAACTGCCCTACAGTTCCATTCCCTTCTCTCAGAAACCTTTGCACAGTCTGTCTCTCAGGTCTGGAATGCACTGCTTCCTTCCCTCTGTTGCATGAAATCCATAACTGCCTTCAAACTCAGCTTCCATCCTGATCCCCTAGTTGCTTTTTTGCTTCCCTCAGAAATCAGTTGTGCAAATTTTGTAATGAGTTAAATGGTTACTGATTGACCTCTTGTCTATTTGATTTCTTTCCAACAGAAGGCAAGTTCCTTGCATTTGGGGATGTTTAAGGGGTTGTTTTTTAAAATTTGTTTGTAGTAATTATTTTTAAAATTATTATAATTTTTTTGTATTATCTTAGGGCTGGATGTTCACTAGAAGGCAGTTATTTCTTTTTGATTACTCCTCAAAACTAATTGGATTACTTGCAATTATGTATAAGGGTGAGCTATGGGTTGAGAAGAGTAGACTTATCATTTTCCAAAAATCTTGAAAGGATGGTTTTTCTTTCATTACCAATTATTTTTTGGGGGGGTGAGGCAGTTGGGGTTAAGTGACTGGCCCAGAGTCACACAGCTAGTAAGTGTTAAGTGTCTGAGGTTGGATTTGAACTCAGGTCCTCCTGAATCCAGGGCCGGTGTTCTATCCACTGCGCCACCCGGCTGCCCCTCATTACCAATTTTTTCAAACATTCATTGAATGAGGGCCCTCTTCTCCCCTCTTTGTATCATCTAATTGCTCTTAGTGATTTTTTGTTTGTTTGTTTTTTGGCAGTGCAATGAGGGTTAAGTGACTTGCCCAGAGTCACACAGTTAGTAAGTGCCAAGTGTTTGAGAATGGATTTGAACTCAGGTCCTCCTGAATCCAGGGATGGTGCTTTATCCTCTGTGCCACCTAGCTGCCCCTTGGTGATATTATATTAATCAATAATAAAATTTAGATTTTATATATATATATATATATATATATATAATTTGTGCTACATATATTTATAAACTTCCATATAAATATATTTGTATTTCTATATATTTTATATATATACAAAAATATTTCACTTTTCACACCCAAATATCTTCCTTTATCCCCCTACCCTCTTCCAGAGAGCCATCTTATATTAGAGTATTTATTTATTTATCTATCTATCTATCTATTTATTTATTTATTTATTTTTAGTGAGGCAATTGGGGTTAAGTGACTTGCCCAGGGTCACACAGCTAGTAAGTGTTAAGTGTCTGAGGCCGGATTTGAACTCAGGTACTCCTGACTCCAGGGCCTGTGCTTTATCCACTGCGCCACCTAGCTGCCCCTAGAGTATTTTTAAAAGAAAAAAAAAAGAAAAATGAAAAAGGGAAAGAGAAAAAAAATCAATAAAAATGATCAATACACAAAAAATCTGAAAATATATGTAATGTTCCTCTCTGATGGATATTGTACCTTTGCCAAGAGTGGGAGGGTTTACTTCTCTTATTTCTCTTTTGGAGACATTTATTCCATATAATTTTGCACCATTTACCTTTAATATTTTGAGGATGGAGTTTATATATTTACTTCGTGGAAGGTACTATGTGTATATCTATCTATATAGTTTTGTTGACCTCACTATTTCTTAGTTCATGCACATATTCCCATGTTTCTCTGTATTCATCATATTAATTATTTCATAAAACTCAATAACATTACATTATTTTCACTTTCTATGATTTGTTTAGCCATTCCCTAATGGATGGCCATCTACTTTGTTTCAAGTTCTTTGCTACCACAAAAAAATATGTAGTTATAAATATTTTGACTTTCCATTTATCAAAGACCTGGAGGGAAGAGAGACAGTAATGGAATCTCTGGGTCAAAAGGTGTGGGCATTTTAGTCATTTTATTTGCATAATTCCAAATTGCTTTTCAAAATGGTCATTCTAAAAAATGTCCCAGTATGCCCATTTTCCCATAATCCTTCCAAAACTATTTCCTTCCTTTTCATCTTCACCAATTTGCTAGGTATGAGGTGAAACATCAAGGTTGTCTTGATTTGCATTTTCCTTAATATTAGTGAGTGGGTCCATCCTTTGATATGCTTGTAAATAGTTTGCAATTCTTATTTTGAGAATTGTTTGTTTATATGCTTTTACTACTTATTAATAGGGAGTGGCTTTTGGTCTTATTTACAGACACACAAAATTTATACATTTGCATGACTAGTTTGTTCTCCCACTCCTCTGTCTCTGTATCTCTCTGATTCGGTCTCTCTTTCTTTCTCTGTCTCTTTGTTTCCATCTCTCTCTTTTTTTCTCTAACTCTGTCTCTATGAGTCTGTTTCTTTCTCTCTGTCTCTCTCTCTCTCTCTCTCTCTGTCTTTCTGTCTCTGTTTCTTCATCTGTCTCTGCCTCTCTGTCTCTCTCCCACCATCTATAGGAGGCAAAGCAATCTTATTTGAAACATTACATCAACTTGCCTTCATATTCTAGATTCATTAACTTTGTTTTGCAAAATGTTTTCAATTTTCGATAATCAAAATTATGTATTTATTTTTTCAATTGCCTCTATTCCTTGATTCTTTAACAACACATCTCCTATCAGCAAATGCGAAAACTTCTAAGAAGTGGTATGTTTCTCTTCTAACCTTTTATGACATATCTTTAATATTCAGATCATGTATCCATTTTGAATTTATTGTGGACTATATATATAAGATCTCAATCTAAGCCTATATCCTGTTAGCTTGCTTTCCAGATTTTCTAGCAGTTCTTATCAAATAGAGTTCTTTTAAGTAATTTATATTTTATGGTTTATTCAACACTGAGTTATTGAACTCCATTATTTCTGATTATCTTTTTTTATCCTTTCCCGCTAATGTATTTATTTATTTTTTTGCCAATACCAAATGGTTTTGATTAGTATTGCTTTCAAATATACCTTGAGTTCTGATCTCTTAGTGATCTTATAGCTCCTAAGGACTCAAACTTACATCTCTAGGTGGATGAGTCTAAAACTACCAAGCCTTCATCTCTTTCTAGCATCTGACCTGCCTGTTATATACATTATCTAAATGTCCCATAAGCATCTCACACTCAATATGTCCAACAAAGACCTCTCTTTTCTGCCAAAGTCAAACCTCCTTCTACCTTTTTTAAATTACTATCAAAGTCACCACTATCCTTCCAGTCACCTTGGAGTTATCCTGTATACTTCACTTTCACTTACAATTCTTCTCTCCCCCAACCCTGCCCATATACTTACCATCAAGAGGAGGAGGAAATATTAAGTAATTCTTTTGACTTTATCAATGAACAATTAGTTCTTTGGGGGAAGAAATGGGGGAATTAAAAAAATTGAAGAACAATAGATGTCAGTTTTTTCAGTACCTTGTGATGAGCTTTGTATAACATGACTGCTCGAATTCTATTCACTTACTATCTCCTTGCTTTTCTTGCTTATCCATAATATTCTGGGTTTTTTTTTAGTTAAAGATAATATTTCTTAATGGAGAAATAAGAGAAGACGTGAGTGATTTTGCCTTATTTCTACCATCCATTATCATCCTACCATTAAATCCAAGCAGCGGTTATATTCCTTCTTTGGTTCTCCACTTGCTCTTGCTAATTTAGGCACATTGTGAGCTTCAGAACTTTTGACACTATCCTAGAGGACAAATGATAAAACTTATTTCCTTAATTTCAGTAGAAAGGTGGAGGAATATGGATTCAGATTGTTCCATGTGCTGTTAAATATGTCGTTTTGACAATCATTTTTGTTTGACTTAATTGAAGAGTTCAAGGTGTGCACGTATAGATAAATCACTTTCTAGGTTTTTCCTGTTTTTGTATTTCCAAGTGTTTGATCAGCTGTCTTTCCATCAGTAATTCTTAATATTCCTCTACTATATGACAGTGACTGTGACTGAATAATGAGGGAATATGAGTATTTACTTGTCCTGATGGGTTGTACAGAACGTGTGCAGCATAATTGCCCTGGTTCCAGATAAATATATGAGGGCTTAGTGACCCTTCCTGTAGTGGTGAATGTCTGGGGTAATGGTGGGAGGATGCTAGTGTTATGTTTTACTGAAGGGACTTCTGGTTGGCTGAAGAGACATAATGACTAATGACTCTAGATGTAAAGAGTAGGAATTAAGTTTTCATACAAAAGGACCATTTTTTACATATTCCTTCCTGCTGGTGACCAAAGCAAGAACTATTTTGGTCTATAACTTAGGAGACAGGCACTGACTACTCTATTTCCCACTTACCTGGAATATGTCTATGAACACATGGCACTTTTGTTTCTCTTATGTGAAGTCTTTCCTGATCTGAGGTGAATGAATATTTTGAAAAGTGCTTCGGTAACTAGAGAAACAGGCAGATCAATTAAAGAGATCCTGGCAGCAAGTGGAGCCAGGACCACCAGCAGCCATATTCTATGGAGCATGACCCTGAGGAAACTTCTTGACCTAGCCCATGCGTGAATTGACACATCTGTCAAGATACCATACTAGCCCAGCTGAAAAAGGAGACCAGATCTTGCTTTTTTAATACCTTGGCCTTAGCTGAATACTATGAGGGCTTTGAAAAGTGCTTCCAGGGCAAGAAGCTGTGAGGTATCCTTTAATCCCACATGTTCCCTACCCATGTGCCTCACTACTTTTGTACTTAAAGTTTGAGTCCACTCTCCCTGGAATCCTTGTGTATGTGTAAGGGGAAAGTATACATTTGAATAGATGGGTAAGTGTTTTGAAACATTTTCTTGCTACATTTTCTTCGGAGAAAATTAATTGATATTAATCGCTTGATAGTTACTGGGGAGCACAATGGATAAGGACCTGTTGGGTTACTCAACAATGGAACTTCATTTCTCTAGAAGAAAAAAGTAGTCAGTTACTTTCTGGAGACCAAGCTGACAATTCAATTTGGAATTAGAAGAATGAACACAGAGGAATATTGTTCTCTTAAAAGTTCCTTTTCTTCCCTTGCCAGATTATATTCAGGTTTTCAGGGTAAATTGTTCACTGATGTAACAAACCTTTACCTTTTGCCTATTGAAAAAAAATTTATGCATGTGTGTGTGTATGTATGTATGTATATATATATATATATATATATATATATATATGTATATATCTTTATAAAGACTTTCTATTATTTGTTGTACCTGCAGGATAGTCTTTTGTGAGCCTGAGTGTGGTGCTTTGACTTCTTTGGGTGGCCTAGAGTTTATTTAAAAACAACAACAACAACAACTTTGTAGCTCAAGATTTTGGCTATGGATATATTAAATTTAGGATTTCTTATAGGAGATGATAATCAAATTCTTTCTATTTTCACTGACTTCTGATTCTAATAGATTTAGGTAGTTTTATGATTTCTTGAAATATGCTGCATGAGCTTTTTTTTTCTCTCATAGTTTTAGTGATTTTGATGATTCTTAAAATACCTCTCTTTGACCTATTTTCCAGGTTAGTAGTTTTTATAGTAGATATCTAACATTTCTTTCTGTTTTTTTTCCAGTATTTAGTGTTTTTTTTTTATATTTCTGGTGCCTCGTGGAATTATTAGGCCAGGAATTCCATCATAATTTTCAGGGATTGTAGAGTAAGTTCTTTTACTTTTTATTCAAAGTTTTTTTTTAAATTTTCTTTCCAGTTTTTTTTCTTTGAGTTTTTTAGTTTTATTTACAAATTATTTTGCTTCATTTCTTCTATCTAACATTGCAGCCCTTATGGTAAAACAATTTTTGAGACTTTGCTCATATTTGTAAAATTACTCTCTTCTTCTAGATTTATATTGTGGGCTTCTGTCAACCAATATTTCTTTTTTTATTTGACATTTTTAAATTTATCCATATTTCCATATCTGTATCTGGTTTTGGTATTTTTTTTTGTTTATCCATATTTCTAATTCCTGTTCAAAATCAGGATTTTTTTTGCTAGGGTCAGACTCTATTCCATCTCAATGTTTAGTCAGGACCCAGAAGAATTGATTGGTCTTGGTCCCTTTTTAGTATTATTTCTTTTGCCACTGGAGTTTTGTAACAACTGGCTAGGTCTAGCCTTACCTACTTTTGAAATCCCTGGGTTTTGGGCTCTCTCCTGGTGACATAATAAAAAAAGATCCCTTGTATATATTATTCCAATATCCTATCTACTCTTTCTCAAAATCTAGGGGCACATTAGAATATACCCAGTTTTCCTCATAATAATAATAATAATAATCTAACATTTACATAGGGGTTATTATGTACCAGAAACTGTACTCAGTGTCTTATGGTTATTATTTTATTTCATCCTTAAAACAACCCTGAGAGGTAGGTGCTCTTATTATCCCCATTTTGAAGATGGGAAAACTGAGGCAAATAGAAGTTGTGACTTGTCCAGATTCAAATAGCCAGTACCTTGCTGGGCCCATATTTGAACTACATTAATTAAAAATCATTTACTCAGCCCTAAGCATTTCATTAAGTCTTTTTTTTTTTTTTTAGTGAGGCAATTGGGGTTAAGTGACTTGCCCAGGGTCACACAGCTAGTAAGTGTTAAGTGTCTGAGGCCGGATTTGAACTCCGGTACTTCTGACTCCAGAGCCGGTGCTCTATCCACTGCGCCACCTAGCTGCCCCCATTTCATTGAGTCTTGAGGGGGAAAATACAAAAATCACACAGTCTCTATACTCAGGTGACCTTATGTTCTACTAAAGGGAAGCAACAAGCTAAAATATAAGTAATGACAGGATATGTACAAAGTTGAACTACAGTGATGTGGGCTGCTGTTGGGAACCACAATTGGGAAGATCAGGGAAGATCAGGGAAGACTTCGTGAAGGAGGTGGTACTTCATCTGAAAATTCAAGGAAGTAGTTTTAAGAAATGGATTTGAAGAGATGATAAATTCCATACTTAGGAGATGTCAGACTGTTATGAGGCATACGAGGAACAAAAAGTAGGGTAGTTTGGGAGAAACATCGAGTACATGAGAGGAAATAATTTGTAATAAGTCTGGAAAGACATGCTGCAGACAGATTGTGCAGATTTAAAAAAAAAATTTTTTTGTGGGGCAATGGGGGTTAAGTGACTTGCCCAAGGTCACACAGCTAGTAAGTGTCAAGTGTCTGAGGCCGGATTTGAACTCAGGTCCTCCTGAATCCAGGGCTGGTGCTTTATCCACTGCACCACCTAGCTGCCCCCTGATTGTGCAGATTTTAAAAGAAAAAACAGTTAAATTTTATCCTAAAGAAAATATGGAGGGGCAGCTAGCTGGTACCACTACTGGATAGGGTACCAGTCCTTGAGTCACACCTGAGTTTAAATCTGGCCTCAGACACTTGACACTAGCTGTGTGACCCTAGACAAGTCACTTAACCCTGATTACTTCCCCCCCAAAATGAAAACAACAACAAAAAAGAAAATATGGAGTCAGAGAATCTTCTTTAGCAGAGGAAAACCCTGTTCAGACATATACTTTGTAGTGGTCACTTCCTCACTTCTCCCAAGGTTCCCATAATTTCTGTTTCAACGATTACTTACTTTGGAGCATAAATTTATCCCAAATAACAACCCACCATACTACTCTACATTTTATCAGTTACTTTGTATTTGTGTCAAATGAGAGAGAGATGGAGAAAGATACAGACACAGAGTCAGAAACAACAAAAAATTAAAAACAGAGAGAGAAGGAGAAGTGGGGAGAGAGACAGGAAGACATACAGAAAAATAGAGAGCTAGGGAAGGCTAGAGAAGACAGAGAAACACTTCAGCAAAAAAGCAAATCCTTAAGATACCTTCTCACTACTATAACATTTTATATCACTTGTAAGCTCTTTTTTTCCACTTTACAAACTCCTGATCCTTAGCCTTTCTGTCTAAGTGGTCTGTAATATATAGCTAAAAATATATTTCTTCAAGCTATCAGGTCACATGAAATAATGCTCTAAATTACTATTGATTAAAGAAATGCAAATTAAAACAACTCTTAGTTACCAACCTGTAGCTATCAGATTGGCTAAGATAACAGAAAAGGAAAATGACAAATGCTGGAGGGAATTTGGAAAAATAAGGACATTAATACACTGTTGGTGGAGTTGTGATTTGGCCAAACCATTCTGGAGAACGATCCGGAATTATGCCAAAATGTTTATAAAGCTTTGCCTACCCTTTGACCCAGCAATGCCACCACTAGGTCTGTACTCTAGAAAATATCAAGGAAAATGAAAAAGGACTTATATATACCAAAAATATTTATTATGGCCCTTTCTGTGGTGGAAAAGAATTAGAAATTGAGGGGATGTCCATCAATTGGGAAATGTCTGAAGAAGTTGTGGTATATAGAAAAAATAAATAAATTTTTTTAAAAATTAAAAGAAGTTGCAGTATACAACTATTATGTATAAGAAATGATAAGTAGAATGGTTTCAGAAAAACTTGACATTTATATGAATTTGTACTTATATGAACTTTGTACAGAGGAACAGCAATATTATACGAATTATTAACTGTAAAAGACTTATGTACTCTGATCAAATCAATGATCCAAGACAATTCCAAAGAGAGGAAAATGTGATGCCATCCAACCCAGTGTGAAAGGTCAGCAGAAGCATGTTGTCTTACTTTGGCTGCAGTAGTATATAATTATAATATCTAATTACAATAATACCATCTAATTATAATATGTAATTTAATAATGCTATCGAATTTCAGAGAGAGGACTGATTAACTCTATCAATTGAAGCATCATGTTTCATTTTCTTTATGATTCTTGCTTTTTCTTTTGTCTTTCTTTTTTTTTTGCAACATGGCTAATATGAAAATATGTTTTGCATGATTTCATATGTATAATTGATATCATATTCCCTGGCTTTTCAGTGGGTAGGAGAAGGAACTGGAAGGAGAGAATTTGGAACACCAAATTTAAAAAAATAAATGTTAAAAATTAATTAATAAAATATATGTGTCAATAGGTAACTTATTTTTCCCCTCCACTGATCTTTATCCAAATGCTTTCTACTATGCTTTTAAGCTCTGTTTAATTTCTTCATGTGAATATATATTTTCTTAACCTACAATGATCCCTCTTTAATCTATTTTGTTCCTTTTAAATTAAGTATATATCTTCCTTGAGCTATATTCCAATGATGAGTCAACTCTCATCAAATCTTAGTGACACCTATTAATTTTCCTTCTGCATTATCACTAGAATTGTCCCTGCATTTGGATCTCCTGATTATTATCTATTCCTTATACATCTATCTATAAACATTAAAAGTTATGGTTTCATTATTTTTTCTCATGCATTTTGCTTCCTATGCATTTCATCTACTATTATCTATTAGTTACTATTCTGTGGTATCCCTTTGGGCAGATATATGTGGGAAGTTTTCTATGTTCCCCTCCCTCTTCTGTTTGGGACATTATTAAACAAATTGTCTGTTTTGTTTTGTTTTGTTTTGCTTTGGTTTGTGTTTGTGTTTGTTTGTTTTATTTTGTTTTGTTTTAAAGACTCTAGGCCAATGCATTGTTACTGCCCTTCATTTAGTACCTAGACGATAGTACATTATTCTTATCTTATAAACAGTGGTCCAGAAAACCAAATTCTGTTCTCAGCTATCAGACCTGGTGTTCTATCTAGTAGTCTTCCCAAGATAGTACCAACAGATTAAAAGATGAGCATGGGAAACTAAGGACAGGCTGGAGATAGATTCAAAGTTCTACAAAGAGTCCAGGACAGTCTACAGAATACCTGAGGGGAACAGCTTGAGGACTTGGGCAAGGGTACTCTCAAAGCTGTGTTACCCCTCTTCTACCTGTACTTTCTAAGCTTGAGCTATTTTTACTCTAGGCTCTATATGTACTGCTAGAAGAGTATGTCACAGTCTTTTTGAGGGGATGGGCTCTTATTTTGCTCCACATTGTTGTGCCTCTACTACATTAGTAGTAAATACTCTGTTTCAAAAGTTGTCTGGGTAATTGAAATCAACTCTTAATCATGGTTTGAAACACATTGTTAG
Organism: Dromiciops gliroides; assembly: GCF_019393635.1. Lineage (NCBI taxonomy): Eukaryota > Metazoa > Chordata > Mammalia > Microbiotheria > Microbiotheriidae > Dromiciops > Dromiciops gliroides. The sequence continues at coordinate 246,602,508 of NC_057866.1, read as the reverse complement.
GGTCTCATGGGTAATAAAGGGGCAAGTAAGTGGTACATTAGATAAAGCACTGGGCCTGGAGTCAGGAAGACTCATCTCCCTGAGTTCAAATCCTACCTTAAGACACTGATCAGCAGAGTTGGGCAAGTCACCTAACCCTGTTTTTCTCAGTTTCCCCCTCTGTAAAAAGAGCTGGAGAAGGAAATGGAAAATTACTCTAGTATCTTTGACAAGAAAACTCCATGAAGAGTCAGATACAACTGAAAAATGACTAACCACCACCAATTTTAAGTAATAAAGATACAGGGGAAGTATGGTACAATGAAGAGAGAGCTGGCCTCAGACAGGAAGCCCACCTGTGTGTGGCATATGCTATCTTATGTGACCCTGGCAATTCAATTAAACTTTTGGTTTTCTAGGCAACACTCCAAGACAGTAAGTTACAGTGAAGGTTCCAACCTATATTATAGAAGGAGTTTCCTCACTTGGGAAAGAAATTATAGGACCAATTCCTATTCCTATTCTAGGCAGGGTTATACTATCCCCAAGACACATGGAACAAGTTATCAAAGATTTAGGCCTGGAAAGGACCTTGGAGATCTTAAGTTTAACTCCTTTATTTTAAGGATGGGTTCACTCAGGACCAGAGGAGTTAAGTGATGGGCCTCAACGTCACACAGCCTTCAGGCAGGTAGTAAGTGATCAGAGCTATTATCAAACAAGTCTTCTGACTCCATATCCTTATCTTTTTCACTGTACCTTCTCTCATTTCTAATTGGCTCTTGGGAACTCTAAGAAAAGCAATAGTCTTTCAATGGTGGGGGAGAATGGTATATGAAAGGGAATGAGCACACATAGAAACACATTGTTGTGGTTTTGCAGCTTGGTAATTTGCTGGATGGGCTTTGTGTAGTTAGTGTCACCCCAAGAGAAATACATATTACCCGTATATTCAATACAGGGCTATAAGTAGTGTGTACTCTACAAATGTTAACTGTGTCCTTGGCCAGACTTAACAGATAATGCCCCAGTATTTATCTTCATGTGTATGCAAGTGTCTTAACTGTCCTGCCATCATCAAAGTCTATTCTGAGGGATATTTATACATTCAAATCCAAGTGCGAGATTAAGGTAACCATGTAGAAAATTTGAGCCAGATCACATTTTATTTAAAACACTGATGAGTGAAACAAATATGTGTGTGTACATATGTATATATACATATATGTGTATATCTGTATATACCTCTATCTGTATATACCTCTCTCTCTCTCTCCCTATCCCTATCCCTATCCCTATCTACCTATCTACCTACCTACCTACCTACCTACCTACCTACCTACCTACCTACCTACCTACCTACCTCCCTACCTACCTCCCTACCTCCCTACCTTCCTACCTCCCTCCCTTCCTACCTCCCTCCCTTCCTACCTCTCTCTCTCTCTCTCTCTCTCTCTCTCTCTCAGGGTGGATAAAAAGTAGAAGAAGAATAAATGAGTTATCCTAGTAGTGACTTCAACTGTCCACTTAATTTAGTCCACAGAACAGATATTGTGAAGAAAACCAGCAGTGATTTGCTCCTGGGATTGAGTTTGTAGATGTTTGAGCCCTGGACATGGCTAGAGACAAGATTGCCTTAACTGACAGATATGATCAAATGTTGTGTTCATAGAGGAAAAAAGTGCATATATGTGTGTAGATGTGCATATGTATAAAATTTAATTTCAAAATAAAAAAGAAAATATCAAAAGACTGTTATGCTGATTTTTATTGCCATATGTCTCTTTGTAGTTTTGCAGGTATTTGTTATTTTTCACTTTCTTGGTTCACACAACAGGAAAACCTTTTCTTTCTTGTCACATGAGAACACACTTGACATTGCCTTCCCTTGTGAGTGTAGCTACTTTCAAGCAGAAAATCCGAATTTCAAACAGCATAACATAGAAAAGAATCCGACAGGAAACAAATCTGATAGTGCTTGTTTTTTGAAATGTTCAGAAATCAAAGGTTCTGTAGGACAAATTCTTTTCCTTTTTCTTTGAAAGGACAGACTTTTTAGTAGGTGGATGCAGAGAAATGACAAAAATATCATTTTGCCTAAGAAACTCCAGACGTAAAATATCTCAAATAAAATAACTATCTCATATGTTGGATAATTTAAATACTGTTAGAACTCACCCACATACCATTCATTTGTTATAAATTCCCTTTAAAATAGGGCCAACGCCTAATAAATCTGCCCACGGCTTCCCTCAACCCTCTTCTCCCCACCTCTCACCCCTGCTGTGTATTCCCCCACATCAGCTGTGCTAAACCTCCTCCCTCAAATCCTCAGTACCAGCCCCTCCCTTCCCTGTTAGCAGATTACTTCACCTCCTCTTTGGCTAAGAAGATGAAGGCCATCCAGCATAAACCCAGCACTTTCCTTCCCTTCACATCACCACATCACTCTTTCTATTGATATTCCTGTCTGTATCTCCAGTCTCAACAAACAAGAGATAGCTTCACTCTTCTCTAACCCTTGACTTAGGCTTGGGCAGTGGAAGTCAGGAGGATGCGAGTTCAAACATGGCCTCAGACACTTATTAAGTATGTGACCCTGGGTAAATTACTTAATTCTGATTGCCTCAAAAAAAACAAAAACAAAAAACAAAGCCCAAAACACAACTGGACCTTTCATCAATACTCCAGATATTATCATTTCTTGAATTCACAGAGAATTTATTGCTCTACTTATCTCTTCTAATATTTAATAATAATCTTCTTCTTTACATATTCCTTTTTTCCCTCTTTAGAAATAGAGGGATTTAAAAAAATAGTATTTTCCAATTAGATGTAAAAACAACTTTCAAGATTCACTTTTTGAGTTGGAAAATTTTCTTTCTCCCTCCCTCCTTTTCCCCTTCCCCAATACAAGTAATCTGATAAAGATTATACATATGCAATCATGTAAAACATCTTTCTACATTAGTCATCTTGCAAAAGAAGAAATGGAACAAAAGAGAAAAAATGGGAAAAAAAAGTGAAATTAGTATTCTTCGATCTGCATTTACCCTCTATCAGTTCTTTCTCTGGATGTGAATAGCATTTCCCCTGAAATATTATTTTCCATGTGTCTTTAGGATTCTCCCCTCTTCCATTACTCCTACTTTCACCTCGGCCTCAGTCTTCATTGTTCTTTTCCAGAATTTTTAGCTTCCTAACTAGTTTACATGGTTACAGTGTCCTCACTCAAGAAAGTCATGCTAGCAGTACTTCTACTAACACTAGTATAAATTGTTAATCTGCAGCTTCTTCTTATAATTGTATGCATATGCTGGTCTTAAGCAAGAACAAGAAATAGCTCCACTCCTTTCTTACCCTTGGCTCAGGATTGGACAGTAGAAGTCAGGAGGATGTGAGTTCAAATATGGCCTCACACACTTATTAGCTATCTGACCCTGGGTAAATCATTTAATCCTGATTGCCTCAAAAATAAACAAACAAACCAACAAAAACACAAGTTGACTTGTGTTTTGTCTGGCTCCAATGGGCAGAATCAGGAGAATCACATGGAAGCTGAACAGAAGCATGTGAAAGGAAAAACAAACAAAAAACAACCAAATTAAAATAAAATATACAAGCAATTAGAAGTGTTCAAAAATGGAATGGTGAGGAAGATGTCTATTGGAGTGGTGGTGACAAGGAGTTTCCCCTTAACTAAGGCTGTTCCTGGGAAGTCTGGATGATCACTTGGGAAGGGGGGTGTTGAACAGAAGAGCCCTACTCAGGTATATGATATATGGGATTATATATCAGATTTCTTCTACTCTTAAGAATCTGACTTGCTGATAATTGCTTTTGTTTATGTTAGAATGTAAGTAGGGGTACAGATACTGTCTTCCTTCATATTTCATAAATTATAAATAAATACTGGTTTTGTTTTTGTTTTTTTGTTTGTTTTGTTTTTTTTTTTAGTGAGGCAACTGGGGTTAAGTGACTTGCCCAGGGTCACACAGCTAGTAAGTGTTAAGTGTCTGAGGCTGGATTTGAATTCAGGTACTCCTGACTCCAGGGCCGGTGCTCTATCCTCTGTACCAACTAGCTGCCCCATAAATACTGCTTTAAAAGAATTTAAATAGAAAATAGTAGGAACCAACTCTACTTTGTAGTCGTTTATGATGTGTGTGTGTGTTTGTGTGTGTGTGAATGTATTCAGTTACTTGCATAACAGAAAGCTTATTAGACATTTTCTGATCATAACAATGATCATGATTTCTTTCACAACGCAGAATTTTACAGAACTAAACTCTCTATCAAAACAATCACCGTCAAAATAACACACAAAAAAAGAAACACAATCAAACATTTTTCCAATTGATTCCAATCACATTGTTTGGGGAGGTTTCATGCTTGATTTAGACCTTTGCTTGTTGGCTCCCTTTGAAAGGACATTGATGTGCTTTTGAAAGCCCATTACTGTTTTTCTGTCATTGTCGGCTATCAAATGACTTGATCGGACTGTTTAAGTTCTCTTCCTACAACTAAATGAACTTAGATTGTTCATGTTTATGGATCAAAATATAGTAAGTGTACCAAAGAACAATCCCTGTGCTCTTTCATTATAACTAACAGCAATAAAAATAATCAAGATATATTATAGTCTTGGGGAAAGAGTCATCTATACTGATTGCTAATGATTCACAACAATTTTGAAGCACAGGGGAAAAAAAAAACAGCTTCTGTTTATTGCTTTCTAGAAAACCAAAACAATCGTTCTGCATTTTTCCCATTGCTGTTTGAAATTAAATCCATTTTGGAGATACTTCTGCCACCCAAGCATTGATATTTCAATTGCTCAACATGCCTTGAGGGTTCATTTAATAAGTCATCATTAGCAAGAGCCTTTACAAAGGAAACAATGTTGAAGATTTATGTTCATTGGGCTTTTTGCTCACAGCATAATGGGTCAAGGACATGTACTTGCTTAAGTAACTTCAAAATATTCTGAGCAGCAACAGATCCTGACTATAATAAGCCACTTTTCCTTTTTCATTCTAACTTTCCAGGTCTGTATCATATTCTTTCATTATCCCTTAACAGCTATTTCACAGCTAAACTGGACCATACCCAAATCTCCCTGTTATTGTTGTTGAGCACTCATTTCAGTCATGTCCAAGTCTCCACGACCCCACTTGTGGTTTTCCTGGCAAATATAAAGAACTGTTTTGCCATTTCCTTCTCCAGCTCATTTTACAGATGATGAAACTGAGGCAAACAAGGTTAAGTGACTTACCCAAGGTCACACAGCTAGTAAGTGTCTGAGGCCAGATTTAAAATCAGAATGATTCTTTCTGACTCCAGGTCTTGAACTCTACCTAGCTGCCCCTAAAATCTCCCTGTGGATTGCGCTTTGTGTATTCCTTTACATTTGGGTGGAATCTCCACTAAAGACATGCTTGCTAAAATCTTACTTCTTTCTGGTCTTGCTAAAACAGGTTGTTGGTTTTTGTCCTTCATTTTCAAAGAGGATCATGACATCAGGGCAATGTCATCATGAGTTGTACAGAATTGGATTTAAGTGAGAGAGAGAGCTGTGCAAGGTTACCAAACTTATTCTCTCCTCCAGAGTCATCTAGGTCAAATGGCAAGATATAGATGAGATAGAGATAGAGATAGAGATAGAGATAGAGATAGAGATAGATATGTATGTATACATATATGAGATGTGTATGTGTGTGTATATGTATATATGTGTGTGTGTATATATATATATATAATATGTGTGTGTGTGTGTGTGTGTGTGTGTGTGTGTGTGTGTATAAGAATGACTGGAAATGGCCCTGGATGTTTAAGGCAATTAGGGTTGAGTAACTTGTCCAGGGTCACAAACCTAGTAAGTGTCTGAGGTGAGATTTGAACACAGATCCTCTTGACTTCAGGGCCAGTGCTCTATCCACTGCATCACCTAGCTGCCTGCAGCTAAAACAGGAAATATTCATTGATCATCCTACTTCCAAACTACCAGCCAGATAGGATCTGTTCATCCTCTTAGCTCTCCACACTTTTTTTTTTTTCTGGATTTCTCCAATGCATTGACACTCTATTTGCAAAATATACAATAGTTACTTATCTATATTTCTTAACCTCCTGTGACAATCCCCATCTTCATTCCCTTAACCCAATCTGTGATTCCACTGGAACTCTTAGGAAGGAAAGCAACCCTATGAACACATATTAGCATCTGTTCTGTAACCTAAGGTCTTAAGTGGCCAGGAGCATTGACAGGTTAAATGACTTGTATAAGGTCATACAACTGGTCTGTATTAGAGGAAGGATTTGAATCGCATGATTTGAATCCTAGTTCTTGATTCACTAAAACATACATCCCCCCCCCCCAAAAAAAAACAACAACTAATTAAACTTCTTTATAGGGCAAATGTTAGAAAACATCTTAGTCTTTTCTAATGTCTATGGCATATGGACCTATTAGAGTATATGTTCTTATTCATACGCCTTTGGGCAATTCACTCAACCTCATTGAAATTTAACTTCCTCATCCTTAAAGGCATAGGAATTCTGTTATTCTTGTTTCTCAGGATTTCTGTTAAGGAAAATAAAATACTTGATGGCTAAAAACTTAGTAATGCATAAAATTATTTATATTAAATAATATTTTAATATATGATATGATACATTAATATATGTCTAATACATAATGATATATTAAATAAATGATATATCTTAACCATTACATATATTTGAGTCTATAAAATGGGTAAGAATAAAAAACATTTCTTGATCACCTTCTTCATGCACTATGCAAAACACAGTTGAAATATTTTCTCATTTGATCCTCACAAGAGCTATATGAGATAAGTTGCTATTATTATCACCCTCATTTTGCAGTTGAGGGTACTATGGCAGACACAGGTTAAAGTGACTTGTCCATGGCCTGCAGCTACTACATCTCTGAGGCTGGATATGTACACAGGTCTTTCTGACTCTGGGTACAGAATTCTAGCCAATGTACTACCCAGCTAGTAAGGGAGACATATTAGGAAGAAATCATGGTGAGAACCTTTGGGGGATAGAATGGAATAAACATCTTTTTATCCTTGAGTCCTGGAGAGAGATAGACTCTTGCAAGACCTAAGGGAGAAAACAGACTTTTGGCAGATGGATTTTGCAGAAACCCCATTATGAGGCAGATGATATTTCTATACACTTCTCAAAATTACTTTGTGTGTATCACTTCTTGGAAGGAAATCATTGTATGCAAATACAGCAAAACCACACTTGTAGCAAGCTCAGACCAAGAAAGACATTACCCTTGTGATGTCATTGGTCCTCTTCAAGAATGGAGAATGAATAACAACAACAACAACAATAATAATCACAAACCTGCAATAAATAAAACACAAAAAGAGAAACCAATTCAGATCAAGCAGGAATTCTATTTCTAACCTGTCAGTTTGGACTGCAAATGAAATAATTAAAGGAGCTTAATAGTATTTAAAATTCCTCACTGTAAATCTCTCTTCTCTGAGACATTTTGACATGACTTAAACAGTACTAGAAGCTAGGTGATATAATAGCTAGAGTTTGGGATATTAGATCTAGAGTAAGAAAGACCTGAATTTGAGTCCTGCTTCAGACATTCAGACTAGCTGTGTGACCTGTGGAAAGTCACTTTGACTTTTTCGGTCTCAGATTCCTTAGCTTGAAAATAGGGATAATAATGACATCTACTTCATCTACTTGCTGTGAAAATCAGATTGGACAACATCTGCAAAGAGGTTCACAAACCTTAATGCTATATAAATTCTAGTGATGAAGAGGAAGAAGAGAAGGAGGATATGGGATTTGAAGTCGGGAGATCTGGATTGGATTCTTGGTTCTGATACTTGCTTAATGTGTCATCTTAAGTAAGCGTTTTACCAAAGCCTTTAGTTTGTTCATGTGGGAAATGGATCATCTGCCCCAGATAGTTGTTATGAGCAAAGGGCTTTGTAAACCTTAAAACACTAAAGACTTAGGATTTTTATATCTTTTGCATGCAGCATAGGGGAGGGAAGGGGGAGATACACATTCATACAGCATCTCCTATGTGCCAGGTACTGTAAGTGCTTTAAAAACAAACAAAAACTATTGTTTCATTCGACCCTTACAACAACTTTGGGCTATTATTACCTCCATTTTACTGTTGAGGAAACTGAGGCACCCAGAAGTGTCCAAAGCTGGACTTGAACTCAAGTCTTCCTGATTCTAGGTCCATTACTCACTGTGTAATCAGTTGCCTCTAGGGAAAAGAGATCAAGGTCTGAGTTAACCTTTGGAATGAAGTAGAGATAAGGGGAATATTATAAGAGATTCTGGAGGTGGAAATGGAAGGAGTTGGTAATTGATTACATGTATGGGGTAAGAGAGTAATAATTCTGAGTCAATGTTGGCCCAGCTCTCTATATATTGTGCCACTAGCTGCCTCAAGAGGCATAGAAGAAGCCAGATCTGTTTCCAACCATGGGAAACAGTTGACTGAATTGCTTTTAGAAGGGGTTGGGTGGCAAAGAAGGGGAGAGAGTGGACTGGGGGTGGTTAGTAGGTGTTTTTTTTGTTGTTAGTTTTCCTTTTGCTCAATTAATATATTGAGTGACTCACAGAGGAGGGCCCTCCCTGGGATTTGTCAGTCATTTTCCAAAAAGCCATATAAACAAACATTTTGAAGTTCACAAAGGGGGAAAACTGTAGCAATTTTCCCTTTTGCTTTGGCATTATTAGCTCAAACGATTCAGCTATACATCTAAGAAGAAAACCTCAATGTCCTGAGCCCTACCTGAAATATGAACTTCAGTCTTTACTGCCTACCCTTCAGAGGTTACCTCCTGTTTGACCCTGGTGGTAGTGTGAGAAGGGAGAAGAAAGAGATGATACAAAGGTAGAGATAACAGGCCTTAATAGTAAATTTGATATGGTGAATGAGAGAGACAGTGAGGAATCAAGATTCCAATACTGGGAGACTGGGAAGATGGTGCTACTCTTGACAGTAATAGATAAATTAGAAAGAGTAGAAGGTTTTGGGGGAGGGATCAGTTTGGAAGATGTTTAGTTTAAATGTATATGAGACAGACATCCAGTTCAAGATATCCAGGAGGCAGTTGGAGATACGAGATTGGGAATCAGAAGAGAGGCTAAAGGTGTATGAATAAATTCAAGAAATATTGGTATAGAGATGACAATTGAATCCATTAGAAATGATGAAATCATTATTAATTGATAAATAATAGAAAAATTGTAGTATTGTGGTAAAAAGTGAAAGCTTTTAACAGTCGGTTAGGATAACTGAAAGATGCTAGTTTTTGGAGGACCACCCTTTTGGGGAGGAGACCGTGATGAACTGCCTGTGTGTCTGCTAAGCACTCCACTTCCGGGGTGCGAGCTTAAAAGCAAGGAGAGAACAGAAGTTGGTCTCTTTTTCGCTTGCTCGCTCGGCACATAGACGCTGACTCAGGTTTGACAGCGTGGTCCTTGGTGATCGGCCTGGTCCTCCGTTATAGCATGTGCTTGACGCTGTTCTCAGCCTCAGAGGTGGCCTTGGGTTTTTCGTGAGTTCTATGTGGAATATAAACTATGCTTAGATCTAAGACTATTGTATTTCTTCTTTCCTATCTCTCTAATCAACATCACCTTGTTTTGTTGGCTAATTAATTCCCAAACAATAAAAGCTCTAACTAAAGCTCAGAGGCTTCTTTCACTTACTGGTCTGGGAGATATATAAGGGAAAGGTTAAAGGGGAGTTTAATGCTCTTGTATCCAATTTTAAATCTCACAGTATCTTAATGGAATGGAATACTATTATATCATAAGAAAGAATTCAGAGAAACATAGGAAGATGATACAAAGTAAACAGGAACAAATGAATGAATATAGGTAGATATAAAGATATATAATGAATTCAATAAAATGTGTGAAAATTAACAACAGAAGGAAAATTAATTCTATTTAACTGCAATGACCAATCTTGGTCCCAGGAAAGATGCTAAAACACATTTCACTCCTCTCAGCAGAGAGGTGATGGATTTTAGGAGTGGAATGTTACCCCAACTGTAAGATGACAATTTTTTTGGCTGGTTGTGCTTATTTTTCTTAGATTCAAAGGATCATTCACTGGATAGAAATTTACCAGGAAATTGATGTAATAAATGTAATAATCAACAAACATTCATTTTCTACTATTTGTAGTCACTATGCTTGACACTGGGAATAAAGACAAACATAAAACAGAGCTTTAAGTCAAGAATCACGTTCTCTCAGGGCTGACAACATGTACATAAATATATTCAAAATAAATACAGTGTACTTTCTGAAGGGGCATGAGAACAATAGAAATGGGGAGGAATCAATAAATGCTTCATGCAGAAGGTGGCATAGGAACAGAGTTTTGAAAGAAACAAGGAATTATAAGAGGCAGAGTTCAGGTGGGAATATATTGTAGGTATGAGTGATGGTGAGTTTGGAGAAACAGACATGAGAGATGGGGCTTCAGCTGTGTATGTATGTGCATCCACACAAGTACATGCATGTGTATATGTATACACACATAACATATATGTATCATGTATATGTGTGTGTGTGTATATATATATATGTATATATATACAGAGAGAGAGAGAGAGAGAGAGAGAGAGGTGTGTGTGGTTGTGTGTAACCCCTGTCCCAAAGCTTATTGGTATAACACTTAGTGGAGGGGCAGCTAGGTGGTACAGTGGATAATGCACTGGCCCTGGATTCAGGAGGACCTGAGTTCAAATCCAGCCTCAGACCCTTGACACTTACTAGCTTTGTGACCCTGGGCAAGTCACTTAACCCCAATTACCTCACCAAAAAAAAAAATAAAATAAAAATAAAAGACTTTGTGGAGATGAAGGCCCTGCTCTGAATAAAAACCAAAATTGAGTTGGCCAAAGACAGAGAGCTTCAGTTCTAAAGACCCCCCTATTCCCCCCTTGCGGACAAGTCAAGCTTCAATGGTTTTTTTGATTGTTTGTTTGTTTGAGCATTAAGTTCTTCCAGCTTCAATTAGAGAATATGAGAGGAGCTGTGACTCCTCATTATGTCCCTATCCTCAGCTTTCTAACCTAGAGATTTTGAGGAATTTCCTCTTGGGTGAGATCAGAACCCTTTCTCCTGGTCGAGCTGTTTTCATTCTGTAATATCTGGTATATTTTCTCCTTGATATAAATTCTCTGACTTCTATTTTGCTATGATTTGTATAAATGGGCTTCCTCGCTCTTCTCTATGTGTGCTCATTGTAGAACTGGTATGAGGTGAGAAAGGGGTCAAATCTTGGACAGAAAGCTTGTGGTCCCCCTTTTCCTCTAGAATGAAACAGCAGTCACAAGTCAGATGGAACCCAATCATATCCCCTAGAATAACAATATTTAAGGGAACAAATAGATATACTTTTTTTTTTTGCAAGACAATTGGGGTTAAGTGACTTGGCCAGAGTCACACAGCTAGTAAGTGTCAAGGGTCTGAGGCCGGATTTGAACTCGGGTCCTCCTGAATCCAAGGCCAGTGCTTTATCCACTGTGCCACCTAGCTGTCCCACTCAAATAGATATACTTCTATCCTGACACCACCCCCCTTTTTTCACCTCCTTGCAGGAATAAAAATCTCCCTTGGGGAAGGGGGGGTGGAGCTGAAGATGTCTATCCTTTGAATTCCATAACGACAGCATCCTCACTATACAGGTGGGGCATACATATATATGTAGAAATATATACCTATACATAATGTGTGTGTGTATATATATATATACATACATACATACATACATATATATATATATATATATATATATATATATATATATATATATATATATATATATATATATATATATATATATATATATATATATATATATATAGGCAGCCAGCCAGCCAGGTCACACTGTGGGAATCTGGGCTCAGGTATTTACTAGTTGTGTCACCCTGGGCAAATTACAATTTTTATGTGCCTGGAAAATGGGTATAAGAAGTTCTGTCTATATCACATGGATGTTGGGAATATCAAATAAGTCAGCATGTACAGTGCTTTGCAATCCTTACATTGCTATACCGATGCTATTATTATATGTATATGATTTTTGAATGCATACTGATATTCTATAAGAACCCAATTTAATTAAAGATGTTCCCCATGTGAACTAACATGATTAATTTTTTCTTCATATTACAGAAGATTTAGGTTATTAGTGACTGGTGGCCTTTTTCATTCCAATTTCTTTTTTTTAATTTATTTTTTTGTGGGGCAATGAGGGTTAAGTGACTTGCCCAGGGTCACACAGCTAGTAAGTGTCAAGTGTCTGAGGCCGAATTTGAACTCAGATCCTCCTGAATCCAAGGCCAGTGGTTTATCTACTGTGCCACCTAGCTGCCCTCTTTCATTCCAATTTCACTGACAACCCAGAGAAATAGATTGCAATCTTAAGGCAGATCTAAAGCAAAGATCTGCTTGATTTTTTTCTCAAGCTTCTCCTTTTCCAAGGACATTCCTCCCCTTCTCCTTTTCTTTCTGTCTCTCTGTTTCTCTTTCTGTCTGTCTCTTTCTCTGCCTCTGCCTCTGTCTCTCTGTCCCTCTATCTCTGTTTCTTCTCTCTCTTTGTCTCCTTCTCTGTCTGTCTCCTCTTCCCTCCTAATTTGGTTCTTATGGCTCCTTTAGATGACTTTCTTTCTTCTTGGCCTCCTAAACATATTTTTCTTTCCACACCAAGGATGCTTTATCATAATTCTAAGAAGGCAGAAAGGAAAAAAAAGGCAGAACCTCAAAAGAGTCATGTTTTTCCATGTAGGTCAGAGGCAAACCAAGTAGGAAACCCAGGCAGGAGTACAGATGTCACCATGTCTTACTTGTGCTTGAATGCCTCAATCTAGAAATATCCAGGAAGCTGAGTGGCAACAACACCTCACTGTGGTGGTTGGTTGCTTTTGTTAAGCCATCACATAGAAAACAGATGGCTGCAACCTGGCCATTAGGGATGCTCAGTGTGTCCCTATCATCATCAACTACTACTTTCCATTCATCTTTCCTTGTCATACCAACTGCTGGTATTATCTGATTTCTGAGAAACACATTCATTGAGCAAATTCCTTGGCATCCCTTAGATGAAAAGGACTATAGTGATACAAATAATTATAATTTTGCTCTTGCCCCATGCTATCATTACCACTATAATCAGAGTAATAGTCACTCTTTACTATGAAGAGCAGAGAAGTTTGAGAGCCTGTATTTTGTCCATGCTGGGGAACTGCAAATATAGCCCAGTGATCTTTTTTCCCCATTGGGAATAGCTCCATTCAGTGAATCATTGGCATGTAGAAGATGGCTTCACTGGGAATTTGGGGCCTGGGTAGTATGAGAGACAGTTGGGATGGGGAAAAAGATGTGGCCTTCAATCTCATATAATATTAAGTTGTCATACATTTTCATTTATGGATTTGGGAGAAAATAAACCACAAGAACAGCAATATAAAACCCTGACCAGACAGAGCAGCTGATCATTGGCTGTGTGCAATTGATAAGTACGTGGAAAAGTTATCCCTTCACTGATGATCATTTGATTTAGAGGCGTATGTGACATTCCTTAAGTAACACTGTCTTCCAGTTTTTTGTTTGTTTGTTTTTGAGTTTGTTTGTTGTTGTTTTTCAGGTAAGAAAACTAAGATCTAGCCAAGTTAAATAAGTTGTCCAACAACACACAAGTAGTTGTAGTAAAATAATTTAGGTTCACATTCTCAACTCCTGACTGAAAATCTAATGGTTATTTTATTTTCCTGATCTACTACTGAGTGCTGAGCAATAGCTACTAAGCAGAAGTCATCCAAGAATGGTGGACATTTCATCCAAAGAGCAGTCTTTATAATTTCATGTGCTACTAAGACCTCATTTTACTTATGAAACAGGAAAGAACCACCATTGGCATTATTCCCAGAGCAAATCGTTTTACCTTAGATGGCTTCCCTTCCCAACTCTTTAAATCTCAGCTGTTAATACTTTTCAATGTACTTTTTGCCAAACTCCTGTGTCTTTGTGTTCAAAACTTCCATGCTCAGTTACTTTCCTTGAGCTGAGGTTCCCAGTGGCTGAAATGAATGGGAGCACAAGGGAGTACAGTTCTCAGGCTTTCTGGGTTTATAAGTATGCAAATGATTTGACAGCATGCAAATTCAATCAGGGCTCCCAGAGCTAATTATATCCATTTCTACTCTTGCTTATTAATCCTTAAAAAATGATTCTGATTTGTTACCATGGTATCAAAAGCTGAGTCAATCAATCCTCTAGCAAGCATTTATGAAGCCCCTGCTTGCTATATGCTAGATCTTGTCTTGGATGCAAAGGAAACAGTTCTATCATGGTCCTTTTTCATTTGGCATTTGTACCACTACCCACCAGCTCAGCCATCCCCAATGGAAGACTGCCCTCTTAACAAAACTGTATCTTCAAGCAAAACAAATCAATCCACTGGCTTCTTTATTTGCGCTTTGTGTATTGATATGTTTATGTAAGCTGATTATTATAATATTTATAATAAAATAAAATGAAAAATGGTCTTTACCCTCAAGGAGCTTACATTCAATCTGGGGATATAAAATATATCATGCAATTGTATATAGAATGTAAAGGATAGAATATCTCCAACTGCTTACTGGATATCTCAAATGGGAGGTACAAGATACTCCATGTGTCCAAAACAGAATTCATTAACGTTACTTCAAAAACCTCTTCTTAGGGTAGCTAGTTGACACAGTGGATAAAGCACTGGCCCTGGAGTCAGGAAAACCTGAACTAAAATCTGGCTTCAGACACTTGACATTTATTAGCTGTGTGACCCTGGGCAAGTCACTTAACCCCAATTGCCTAAACAAAACAAAACAAAACCCAAAAAACCCTCTTATCCTACTAACTTTGCTACCCAGCTCATCATCATCCTCCCTCTCATTCAGGGTCTCAACTTACTCCTTACTCTTTCTCACCACCACCCTGCCCTCCATGGTCTATCCATTGGTACGTTTTGTCCAGTCAAACTCACAATCTTCTGACTCTGCTGCAGTCTTTTTTCTGACCCCCATCACCTTATGCTCTTCCTTTTTTAAAAAATTGTCTTCTGTTTGGTATCCCAACCTCAAGTCTTTCCCCATTCCAAGTCTATTTTTCACTCAGCTTCCAAACTCATTTTCCTAAAGCACAGATCTGACCATATCACCCTCCTTAGTAAACTCCAGCGACTTCCTATCATCTCCAGAATCAAATATTAAAACTTCTGCTTGACCTTCCAAACCCTTCACAAATCGGACACCTGCTACCTTTCCATTCTGATTATATCAGTGGCCTCCTTGTTGTTCTGTACAAAAGACACTTGCTCACCCAACTCTGTACTTCTCACTGGCTATCCCGCATGGCTGAAATGCTTTTCTTCCTCAAATCCACCACCTGGTTTCCTTAAAATCACAGCTAAAAACTCTCTTTCTACTGCAAGCCTTCTCTGGTTCTGCTTCATGTCAGTGCCCTTTCCTCTGAGATTCTTTTCAATTACCTGCTATATAACTTGTTATTCCATAACTGTTTGAATGCTTAGATTGCAAACTCCTTGAAGGTAGGAACTGTTATTGCCTTTCTTTGCATCCTCGATGCTTACTACAGTATCTGGCACATAGTAGGTGCTTGATAAATGACTTTTGACTTGACCAGGGATGAGAGCTGTTACTTCATTATTCTAAGGAATTCCCAAGTGAAGAAATTCCCTCTGCCAGTTCAAGTAAGAATATTTCATTCACTTAATAGTCTTAGAGAAGTACATAATACACTGAAAACTAAAGTGATTTGGATAGTATCATAGAAATGGTATGTGTCAGAAGAGGAATTTGAACCCAGGCTTTCTGAGCTTTGTAGATAATCTCTATCCATTATACTACACTGACTGTCTATATGTACACACAAACAGATACCTCACTATCTTTTTTTTTTTTGCAGGGCAATGAGGCTTAAGTGACTTGCCCAGGGTCACACAGCTAGTAACTATCAAGTGTCTGAGGCTGGATACATATGCATAGAGATGCATACATGCATCTATGCCTAGACAGACAGTGATATATTTATACATATACAGACACATGTGTTCATATATGTATGAATGTAAGTGTGTGTGCGTGTGCATATGTGCATGTAATGCACACATATACCTATATACATATACACATATGTATATACAATACATGTATAGTGTGAATATGTGTATGTGCATGTATGTGTGTATATATGTCTGTCTGTCTGTCTGTCTGTCTGTCTATCTATCTATCTATCTATCTATCTATCTATCTATCTATCTATCTATCTATCTATCTATCTAATGCAAGATAAGTCCTAGGAGAGGATCTAATAGCTGATCAGGGAAGGCATCATGTAGGTAATTCTTGAACTGAGCATGGAAGGAAGTCAAGTATAACATGTGTGCTCTGACCCTATTCTTTTTTTTTTTTTTTTGCGGGGCAATGGGGGTTAAGTGACTTGCCCATGGTCACACAGCTAGTAAGTGTCAAGTATCTGTGGCAGGATTTGAACTCAGGTCTTCCTGAATCCAGGGTTGCTGCTTTATCCACTGCACCACCTTGCTTAATCTTTAGGGCAAGGTGAGCTACATATCTTTTTCAGGTTCCATGGGACCTTGAGGACCTTGGAGCAGCCTTTTCTATTCTGCTATTTGCTCAAGTCTGCATTGGACGTATTACCATCCTGTGGGGAAAGCTCTTAATTAATGGACATATTCCACATGTTGGACAGAGTATTGTAGCTCCATATTAAAATCACAAAGCAAAGTTCCAAACCTTACTGTTAGGCTCCCTAAAAGGGTAGATCAAGCTCTCCCTTGTTCATTTCTATTCCACTGTTTGAAACTGCCCTCTATAAAGTTGTTTGATTTAAGTAATTTTCTCGAATGTTCTTGGACCAAAGAGGCAATATGATAAATAGTGTCCTAAATAGTATACTAGTGATCTGAAAGATTTGATGTGCCTCCTTGGCTACCTAAAATATTATAAGAGAACAAGAATACAATACAGAAATCTGCCATGTCATCAAGATAACACAACATAAAATCCAAGGTACAGAAGTCATGCTGTGGTACAAAGGGCAGAGTTCTGGGCCTGGAGTAAAATACATGAGTTCAAATTTAGCCTCAGACATTTACCTGCATGGATGACCATCGGCAAGTCACCCAACCTTTCTATGACTCAGTTTCCTTAACTGTAAAACAGAGATAATAATAGCACCTATTTCAGAAGATTATAGTGAAGCTCATATTAATTAATAATGTAACTAAGGTACTTGGCACAGTGTCTGGTACATAATAAACACCCTTCCATTCCTTATTATTACTTCATGAAGGCTTGTTTTCTTCCTAAGTATCTTTTCAAAGTTATGATGCCTGTTTACTGGTTACACAATTTGTTGATTCTATGAAGTTTAGAAATCTTTTCTCATAATTTATTCATTCATTCATTCATTCATCCATCCATCCATTCATCCATCCATCCATCCATCCATTCATTCATTTATCTATCCATCCATCCATCCATCCATCCATCCATCCATCCATCCATCCATCCATCCATCCATCCATCCATCCATCCATCCATCCATCCATCCATCTTCCCATCCATCCATCTGTCCATCCAATATTCAGTCTTCAGTATATGCAAGTCCATATTGTGGATAGAAATAGAATAGGCTACAATCCCCTTGTAATATCCTTTACCAAAGCAGATCAACATCTATTCCAGAAGTTTTACAAAATTTTTTGGAAGCACCGAGACATTAACCTCTTTGACTTGAGTCACACAACCAGCCAATGTCAGAGGGCAGATTTAAACTTTGAGGCCAGGACTACATCTATGATGCCTGCCCCCCCTCTTCCTTCCTTCTTCCTTCTCCCTCTCTCCCTCTCTCCCTCCCTCCCTCTCTCCCTCCCTCCCTCCCTCCCTCCCTCCCTCCCTCCCTCCCTCCCTTCCTTCCTTCCTTCCTTCCTTCCTTCCTTCCTTCCTTCCTTCCTTCCTTCCTTCCTTCCTTCCTTCCTTCCTTCCTTCCTTCCTTCCTTCTTTTATTTTGCAGGACAATGAGTGACTTACCCAGGGTCACACAGCTAGTAAGTGTCAAGTAAGTGTCTGAGGTCAGATTTGAACTCAGGTACTCCTGAATCCAGGGCCAGTGCTTTATCCACTGCACCATCTTGCTGCCCCATGCCTCACTATCTTTCATACATGCTTTATGTAAGAAGTAACTGTAGTACAAAATAGAATATAATATCATAAGAGGTATGATCGTGATGCAGTGTGAATTCAGAGGAGGAAAAGGTCACTTCCAGATGGGAAAATTCTGTTCAATTCAATTGAACTAAATAAATATTAAGAATTAAGTGTGTACAAAGCAATATATCAGACACTCTTTAGAAAGATACCACACAGGGGCAGCTAGGTGACACAGTGGATAGAGCACCGGGCCTGGAGTCAGGAGGATCTGAGTTCAAATCCAGATTCAGACACTCAACACTTACTAGCTGTGTGGCCCTAGGCAAGTCACTTAACCCCAATTGCCTCAAAAAAAAAAGAAAGAAAGATACCACACAGATGGCACAACCTGAACTCTAGGAGTTTACAAAAGAAGGGAAAAGGGCACAAATAAGTAAATGTACACGAATAAATAAGATACAGGAAGGTATGTAAGGTGTGTTATAAATGCAAAAAAAGATACATTTAAATTCTTTAAGAAAACTAAGAATGAAGAGATCAGATTTTGTATGGGAAGGGAGCAGATTTGGAAAGGCTTTAAGGATAAGGGGCCATTAAACTGGGCATTGATATAAGGGAGGGGCTTCTAGAGACAGGGAAGGGAAAGTGGTCTATTTTAGGGAAGATCAATGATATAAAGAAAAGTATGGAGAAAGGAGAAGGTGGAACAAGAATAAAGGATGGATAATAGTCCAGTTTTCCTGGAACAGAGGATATATAACAGATTAGTCATTAGTTGGATTAGTTGGTTGGACTTGAATTATAGAGAGACTTGAATTCCAGAATCAGAAATCTATACTATATTCAGTAGAGACTGGGAAACCATTAATGGTTGTTGAATTAAGGAAGGACATTACAGAAAAATTGATGGAAGAAAAGACATTTACCAAGAAATTGAATTTTTATGGATGAATGGGAATTAGTCTTTTGGGGATAGGGGAAAAGGAATTTCAGATGGAGGAAAGAGCAAGATTAAAAACAAAGTAGACAAGAAATCTTGTAATTTATTTGAGAAATAGTATGTGGGCTGCTTTTGGCTTGAAAGGTGAGGGAGAAGAATTGGAAATAGTTTTGGAAAGTATGTGTGGGGCCAAATCATGATGGATTTTAAATTCTGACCTTAAATTCCATTCATAATTTTAAAAATTCTCTATCATCCTGCTTTCACTATAAGAAAACATGTTTACATTCAGGAGGTTTGCAAGAAGGCATGAGTTGCTAAAGATCATTCATTCTTAGACATCGAGATTAAAATATTGATGGAATACATGTCCCCTTATGCTCTTCCCACTCTCCAATGAATATAGAATAAATTATCAGTCAATGTTAGAAAGCTTGTGGACGCCAAGAAATGTTGCACTGATTTTGGCTAGGCGACCATATTTTGCCATTTGTATGGAATAAAAACACACATAAAAAAAAAAACAAAACCCTTGGATCATGTTTTAAGTTGAAATTTTATATTACTTACTCTTTTAAATATATTGATGTTCATATATTTTCTCCCTCACATTTCTCAGTGAATCATGCCTATAGCAATTGAAGGCTAGTGTTCATTCATCGTAACCATGCACATTCTCATCAGCTTAATTTGATGAAAACTTCAAGTCGGATTGAAATATATCTTTCTTTCTTTCCTTCCTTCCTTCCTTCCTTCCTTCCTTCCTTCCTTCCTTCCTTCCTTCCTTTATCTTTCTTTCCCTTCCTTCCGTCCTTCCGTTCTTCCTTTCTTTCCAGATTTAACATCCAAACTCAAATCTACCCATGAACTTCAATGCCTAGAGAAAAATTTATTACTTTAATACATGCACATATAAATACATACACACACATAATAATATATAAGTTCTATTGGTGGGTTTTTTTTTCTTTTGGCAATGAGGGTTAAATGACTTGTCCAAGGTCACACAGCTAGTAAGTTTGAACTCAGGTCCTCCTGAATCCAGGGCCAGTGCTTTATCCACTGCGCCACCTAGCTGCCCTTCTATTGATGTATTTTCTAATTACATTACAAACAAGTATAGATTATCCCCATTCCATAAAAGGTCTTGTATAACAACAAAAAATAAGTAAGCAAGGCTAGCAATATGGTGACCTCATTTAGAAAGTTCAGGCAACATCCCAATGTACTAGCCCTACCCTTTATTTTATTTTATTTTATTTATTTATTTATTTATTTTTTGCAGGGCAATGGGGGTTAAGTGACTTGCCCAGGGTCACACAGCTAGTAAGTGTCAAGTGTCTGAGGTCGGATTTGAACTCAGGTACTCCTGAATCCAGAGCCGGTGCTTTATCCACTACGCCACCTAGCCATCCCCTAGCCCACCCTTTATTTTGAAAAATCTGCTGTCTTTCCTTCAAAACTCACAATTCATTATAAAAGGAAATAAGAAAATATAAATCCCTTGTAACAAACACACATAGTTAAGCAAAACAAATTCATTGTTGGCTATGTGTAGGTGTATGTGTGTGTATGTATACACACACATATATATATACATATACATATATATACACACATATACATCTATATTTATCTATCATCTATCCTTTCATCTATCTAGTTAGATAGCTAGCTAGCTAGCTATATATCTATCTATTATCTCCAAGTCCACCCCTAACTTTATTACCTGATTCCTCTGGAATCATGAATACTGCTCACATTTATTGATCATAGTTATTAAAGCTTTTAAAGTCATTTGTCTTTGCATCGTTCTTGGCATTGTATAAATTAATTCTGCTCATTTCATTCCTCTTAAGTTTATATGTATTCAAAATTATTTTATATAATATTGTTTTCATTTGTTTTTCAGTCATGTCTGACTCTTCATGACTCCATTTAAGGTTTTCTTGGCAAAGATACTAGAGTTATTTTCCTTCCCTGGGTCATTTTTTTTTTGTTTGTTGGTTGGTTGTGTTTTTTTAACGGGCAATGGGTTTAAGTGACTTGCCCAGGGTCACAGAGCTAGTAAGTGTTAAGTGTCTGAGGCCGGATTTGAACTCAGGAACTCCTGAATCCAGGGCCGGTGCTTTATCCACTGTACCACCTAGCCGCCCCAAATACCATAACCTGAGAAGGCATGGACTTTCTTTTTGGTTTTTTTTGTTTTTTTGTTGTTGTTTTTTTGCAGGGCAATAAGGGTTAAGTGACTTGCCCAGGGTCACACAGTTAGTAGGTGTCGTGTCCAAGACCAGATTTGAACTCAGGTCCTCCTGAATCCAGGGCCAGTGCTTTATCTACTGCACCACCTAGCTGCTCCCCTGGGTCATTTTTATAGATGAGGACCTAAAGGAAACAGGGTTATTCTCAGCACCACACAGCCAGCAATTGTCTGAGGCTAGATTTGAATTCAGATCTTCCTGACTCCAGACTGGTGCTCTACTACATCACCTAGCTGCCCCAATATAGAATCTAAATTATTATGGTTCTGCTTCCCTCACTGTAATTCAGTTCAAATAAGTCTTTGCATGTCTCTTCAAAATAATCTCTTTCCTTATTTCCTATAGCACAATAATACTTCATTACATTCATATGATACAAATTCCTCAATGCCATTCCTCAATGAAATGACATCCTCTTATCAGGGTTGTGGGGGTTTTTTGTTTGTTTTTTTAATTTTTTGGTGGGGCAACGAGGGTTAAGTGACTTGCCCAGGGTCACACAGTTAGAAAGTGTCAAGAGTCTGAGGCCGGATTTGAACTCAGGTCCTCCTGCATCCAGGGCCAGTGCTTTATCCACTGTGCCATCCAGCTGCCCCCTGTTTGTTTGTTTTTGTTTGTTTGTTTTTTGGCTACCACAATAAGAGCTACAATAAATATTTTGTACATAAAGGACCTTTTCTAATTTCTTTGCTATTTGAGGTGTATAGGCCTAGTAGCTGGTCAAAGTACATGTGATTTTTAGTAATCTTTTGTGTATAATTACAAATTCTTTTCCAGAATGGCTATATTCATTTACAGGTCTAACAACAGTGCATGAATTTGCTTGTTTTACCACAGCCCCTCCAACATTTATCCTTTTCTTTTTTGTCATCTTTGATGAGTGTGAAGTGGAATTTTAGAATTCTTTTGACATCCTGGATTTCCTTTCTTGAGAACTGCTTCTTCATATTTTTATATCATTTTTAGTTGAGGGACAGCTCTTATTTTTATAAATTTAAATCAGTTACATAACACACATACGTAACATATAATAATGAATGTACCATATGTGTATATGTGCATAGATGTGTACATATGTATATATGTAAATTCCTTTTTATGTATCAGTTTTCCTATATGTAAAAGGTTATCATGAGAATTGAAGCTCTCTAAGATCTCTAAATTCTTAATTCTATAAGGTTCCTAATAACCCTTTCTAACACAATATTATTAATATTTACTAAAGAAAATTGTACTAATATTGAATAATGATGGTTTTTGATTCAGTACAGGCAGAAGATAGAGAACAATATGACTGGTTCAATTTTTCAGTGTCTATAGGTTTGAGAAATATTCTTCCTGAATAACTCTGGTTTCCAATGGCCAATCCCACAGGCTACTCAGAAGTCTGAGATATAGCTTCTATTTCTTCTCCCAATACAATTATGGGCAGTGAAAAAAACCCTAGGAGACTGTAGGAGTGTGTGGTTTTGCTCGATCAACATCAACTGTCCAGATGTTTTACTTTCTGCATAACAGGAGAAAGTTTATAATTGGGGTGGTACTTTTTCAGGAGTTTGCCTTCCAAATAATTCCTTTCCCCACCCTCACTATCTGAGAGCTTCTCTCCAGCTAAATGCTAGTTTTCTGTCTTAGCTGATGAAGTGTGGCTAGATTTCCCTTAGCCCCTCATGACTGAATCAAATCAACATATATGTTGCCTAGAAACTGAGCTGGCTGCATAAGGACAATTGCTTGCTCTGGTTCTCCTAGATCTAATCCCAGATCCGTCTCGATAAAGTGAGTTCATTGTAACCTTTCAGACAGAAATACCAATGTTTGGGACTTACTTTTTGAATCTACACACAGTAGCCTGAGATGTAAAAATGATTTAGAACATATACACCATCACTCTCTATGGGGAAGAAGACATTTCATCTACCTACATGCTACCTCTCTGCAACTCCCATTGTTCCTGGTTCTGTCCTCCAGGTTCAAGTAGGGGAACTCTTATCTCTCCTCTATGAGACAGCCCTTTAGGTATTTGACATGTTATAATGTCCCTCCAACTTCAAGTAAAACCTCTTTAATTTCTACATCCAGGCAGTTCAACATCCTGGACAGCCTCCCCTGGATACTGCTCAGTTTACCAACTTCTTTCTTAAAATGTGCTATCTCAAATTGACCACATTATTGCAAAAGTGATGACTAAGTGCAGAATCCCTAGGTGTGGACATTAATAAGCACCTATAGAAGCAGTCTTAATCTTGGTTAGCTTTTCTGGCTGCCATGCCATATGTTGTATTCACATGGATTTTTGCAATCCCCTCCAAAGACCACCAATCTTTTGAACCTGTATGTTGCCCAGTAATGGTTTCTCCATCTTAAATTCATACAGCTAGTTTTTGGAACCCAGCTGTAGGATTTCAGTTCTATCCTAATTACATTTCAGCTTAATAGATTTAGCCCAGGGCCAGCTAGGTAGCACAGTAGATAAAGCACAGGCCCTGGATTCAGGAGGATCTGAGTTCAAATCCAGCCTCAGACACTTGACACTAGCTAGCTTTGTGACTGTGAGTCACTTAACCCTCATTGGCCCATCAAAAAAAAAGAATTAATGATCTTTGTGGGGCAGATAGGTGGCACAGTAGATAAAGCACCAGCCCTGGATTCAGGAGGACCTGAGTTCAAATCTGACCTCATACACTTGACACCTATTAGCTGTGTGACCCTGGGCAAGTCACTTAACCCTCATTGCCCAGCCAAAAACAAACAAAAACACACACAAAAAAATAGATATAGCCCAATATAGCCTATCAATATCTTGTCTGATCCCAATATTTTGGCTATCACTCTTGGCTTTGGTTTACATAAAACTTTTTTGACTATGCTTTCAAAGATTATTGCCAAGTCAGGGTTAAAATATATTCAAAAGCACAGGACCAAGGGAGTAACTCTATGGCACATCATTCAGCCTCCACCTGAAGACTCCCATTGAGGAAAATTCACTACTTCCCAAGGCAATATATTAAATTACTATTCAACGAGTATTTAAGTGCTTACTAGAAAATGTGTCAGAAACTATGCCAGATACTGGGGATATGGGGTCAAAAATGAAACCATCTTTTCCGTAAAAGGGCTTAGAGTCTACAAGGGCACACAACATGTGGAACGTGTTGAAATTTCTAATGTTTCATATTGAGTATATGTTAAAATGTACAGGGTAATTTAAAGGGTAAGCACTAACAGTTGGGGGATCAGAAAAAGCCTCATGTAGGAATTGGTGTTTGAGGGTAGTTCTGAAGGTAATTGGGGATCTTATGAATCAGATGTGAGGAGGTAGTGCATTCCAAGTATGTAGTGACGGTATGCTCAGTCAAGCTGTAAAGATTAAGAAGGAAACAATGCATGAAGAAAAGTAAGATGGCCAATTTGGGTGGTCTGTGGAAGATAATAATATAAAATAAGGTTTAAAGGATATGTTGGAGAGTTTTTCATAAAGGCATATAAGTGACAAATATAGGGATTTTTAATGCATTATAGAAATAATAGGGAGCCACTAGAGTTTATTGATCATGGCAGTGCCATAGTCAACTTTGTACATTTGGAAAATCACTTTACCAACTGCTTGGAAGAAATATGGGAGTAGGAAAAGGATGTGAGGCAAGAAGGTTATTGCATTAGTTGAGGCAAACAGTGATGAAGGAGGGCTAGTATTGGGGTGGTCAATGTGTGAGGGGAGGAAAAAGGGCATGTCCCAGTGGTGTTAAGGAGGGAAAGTCAGCTCAGACAGCTGACTGGATATATGGAGGGAGGTAGGGAGGTTGAGGAGTAAAGGATAATGCTGAGGGCAAATCTGAGTTTGTGAAGATGACAGAATGGAAGGATGAAGTCATCCTCATCAGTGATAAATAAATTCAAAAGAAGGGTTGGTTTGGTAAATAAAATATAATGAGTTTTACTTTGTACATGATCAGCTTAAATTCAGAAGTAAGAATGTAAGGTCCTGGAAGGCAAAAACAATCTTCCTTTTGCATTTGTTGTCTCAGGAATAGGGACTTAAAAAAACATCTTGACTGATACATGACAGAAAATTGCTAGACAAGGCAGGAAGTGTGCACCTTAAAGATCAGACTGCTAAGAAACTCCAGGTTCAGGGGAGGGCGAAGGGATTTTGAGGAGCAATTCTGAACAAGCTGACATTGTGATGGCATAGAGAGAGCACTTGAGTGACAACTTGGAGACCTGTGTTCTGCCATTAACTGCATGTCCTTGGGCCAGTCTCCTGATGCCCCTATACTATAGTTTCCTTATCTTTAGAATGAGGAGGCTGGTTAAGGAAATCTCTATGGTTCAGTCCAATCTTAACATGCCAGTATTCTTTTATGGGCCTTCCAGTCAGGGGTGGATTGCCAATCTTAAATTAGTAAAAAATGTTTTCATACTTTGTAAAAACATCTTACTCATCCCTCGGAACACACATGCTCTGCATGTGGTGAAATCTGCTATCTTCACTTCTTGCTTAATATTAGTACTCACCTTAGACAAGAAGAGAGGGGACCCTTTGCCAGCCTGGGCTTAAATAATTCTAAAAAAAATAACAAAACAAAACAAACAAACAAAGAAGGAAAAAAAGAATTCTCAAGGTCCCTTCAAGCAAAATGGATTTTTAGAATTCTCTCTATTTACCACCTTGACCTTTGCTAGAATCTTGCATCTCTGTACATGTGTATAAGAATGTTTTTTCCCCCTAGACTACTGCTTTTTATTGTCATATATATAAGCTTGCAGTAGCCGAAGCTCAATGTGTCTTAAGGCTTTTCCTTTATTTGTTAGCTCTATTATTCCCCATGAGTCTAAAAGGCAAGTGAAGTCAAGAAGCATTCACTGAATAGCTATGAATTATTAATAAGAACCTATACATATTCATCAGGACACATTGTCTTTCAGCTTATGGAACTACAGAGAAGACTGGAAAAGTGTTTCTTAGACCTGGATAGAAAGAAAAAAAAATCTCAAGAAGTATATAGTTATAAGGTTCATCAGTATTTGTCACTTTTGCCTTTCATTGGGATTAAGATTTCAATATGAGCTTGTGGTAAATGGGAAGCTCAGCTGTCTCCCAACCAAGCTGGTTGAGTATTATAACTCTAGAGGATAATCTATTTCTACATTATTGATTGAGGCAACATTTAAATAAATTTTGACTCTGGGTGATCGAGAATATGATTGAGGAGAACCTAGTGAGAACCAGGGGAATCCATTTATCTAGGAATTGAATCCAAATCCTGTTTCATCCACTTACTATATATGTGACCTTGAACAAGTCACTTAACTTCTTGCCTGAGTCTCAGTTTCCTCTTTTGTAAAATGAGAAGGTTGAACAATAACCTCTACGGTCCCTTCCAACTCTAGATCTAGGATCCCAGAGGTAGCCTCATTAACAGATTTAACCTCCTGAACTACTTCATGGTTCTACCAACCCCTTCCCCATACATAGATTTTGTTATTCAAGCACTACCTAGATAGTGCTACCTAGTAGTTATACTGTTAATGTATTTCTTTCTTTCTTTCTTTCTCTTTCTCTCTAACTTTCTCTCTCTCTCTTTCTTTTTTTTTCTCTCTCTCTCTCTTTCTTTCTTTCTTTCTTTTTTGAGGCAATTGGGGTTAAGTGACTTGCCCAGGGTCACACAGCTAGTAAATGTCAAGTGTCTGAGATCGGATTTGAACTCAGGTCCTCCTGAATCCAGGGCAAGTGCTCTATCCACTGCATCACCTAGCTGCCCCTGTTAATGTATTTCTTTTTTTTTTCCTTTCCTTTTCTTTTCTTTTTTTTTTTTTTTAATGAGGCAATTGGGGTTAAGTGACTTGCCCAGGGTCACACAGCTAGTAAGTGTTAAGTGTCTGAGGCCGGATTTGAACTCAGGTACTCCTGAATCCAGGGCCGGTGCTCTATCCACTGCGCCACCTAGACTCCCCTGTTAATGTATTTCTAAGAGGCATTTCAATCTTTTATTTTTGTGGGGGAGGGGGGCAGGGCAATGAGGTAATTGGGGTTAAGTGACTTGCCAAAGATCACACAAACTAGTACATGTCAAGTGTCTGAGGGTGGATTTGAACTCATGTCCTCCTGAATCCAGGGCCAGTGCTTTATCCACTGTGACACCTAATTTCCCCCTCCATACATACATTTTGATAGCTACCAAGAAGTTACCCTGGGGTTTAAGGCATCAGAAGATTGTAATAACCAAGATGTGAGAGACAGAGAGACAGCAATAAGGAGACAGAAAGAGAAAAACAGCAACACAGAGACAAAAAGAGAAAAACAGCAACAGAGAGACAGAGAAATAGAGAGAGACAGACAGAAACAGAAATGGACACAGAGATAAAATGAGATAGACAATGACAGAGAAATTTAGACATACAGAGAAAGAATCAAAGATGAGTCAGAGAATGAGCCCAAGAGTTTCCTAGGAGGAGTGATTAGAGATGATGTGTGTGAGAGAAATGCAAACTGATCACATTGAGAAGAGAGAAGCAGAGTTAAGAAAGAGAGAAACCTAGGCAGGAGAACTGGAGGAAGGGTAATATAGGTGGCTAAGCAACTGACTGATTAAAGGGTAAGGACAGAGGCTGGTCATGATATGCTGCAATTGCAGTATTTGTCTTCTAGTTGATTCTATCATTCAGGGGAATTAAAGCTTATTCTCACCTGCTAGATGATAAACATTCTTTATCTTTTCAAGATTACTTCTTAATAACGCCTCACTAAAGTTATGCTAGTGGGACCTTTTTACTGTTTTGCTGAAAGAATATGGAGTGCACATACTTTTTTTCAACTCTTGGGAAATAAAAGTGCAAACGAATACACCTAAATAACACATACCCAAAATGTCTCTGGTTCCCAGTGCACAAAAGTAGGTTGCAAGTTTGCAGATTTTCATTCAGTATCTACATCAGAGGCAATTCTGCAGTTTCTTTCCCTCAGATAACCTGGAAAAGCTTCTCTTCACATCATTCTCCTTTCACATAAAAGCTAGGTAGGAAAGATTCAGGTTAAAATGATTGTGAACCAGCATTTTAATTAGTCTTGTACAAGTTTCTTCAGAGAAGAGCACAAGGCTTAGCTCTTTGCTGGGGTCACTTTTATTTTGGCACTCTCTCTAAAAGTAACTCCTTCAACTTTTCACAGCTATAGATGGGGGAGGATGAATTCCTACAAAACAAGGGATAAAGATAATTACAAAAGATAACACAGATAAGTTTGATTACATAATGCTGAAAAGCATTTGCAGAAATAAAATTAATGTGTCTACACTAAGCAAAGCTGTTGAATGGAGGAAAAAGCCCCTTTTAAAAAATCAATTATCACTGATAAGAATTTAATACTAAATATATATTGAAAACTACAAATAGATTAAAAGCCAATGATTCACCCAAGGCTGCAAACAAAACAGTTCTTTTCATATGCAATCATATTTTTATTATGTTTTGGAAATTCTTGTTTTATTCCATAAATTAAAAACAAAGTTAAAAAAGCAATGCCAAAATGAAGTGAAAAAGAACAATTTTTCATTCAAAGAAAGATATAAAAAAGACCCTCCCTATCCCATTCCTTTAGAAAGGTGGGAGTCCAGAGAAGTGGAACTTTACATATAACTTCAGATTTTTAAAAAAATGGTTACTATTTTTCTCTTCCCCCTTTTTTGGGGGGGCAGTTCTATTCCACTTTTAACAAAATTCTTTGTTTTAAGGTATGGCTCTTTCAGAGAAGAGGAGAAAGAATGCAGTTGGAAGTGTGGGGAGCATACAAACAAAGGATATAAATAAAACTTTTACATAATTTTTAAAGTAACTCTTTCACATTGAGAGATTCCCCAAGACCTTCATTGTACAGCCACCATAAGTCAGGCACAGGAAGAAGGAGAATAAAATATAACCTTTCCCAAATATGATAGTTAGATATTGTTCCAATCGAGACATCATCTACATGATAGATAGCTAGGGAGCATAGTGAATATAATGCTGAACATCATCAGTAAGAACTTATTTCAAATACAGCCTCAGACACTTACTAGTCTTGTGACCCTAGGCAAGTCACTTAATAGCACCTACCTGCTAGGCCTTTTGAATGGATCAAATGAGAGAATTTTTGGAAGATGTTTTGTAGACTTTAAAGTGTTCATAAATGTTATTTTTAATCACTATTATAATTATTAAATGATAATCTTATAATGCTTATTAGAATATGCATTAATTAATTGGGGAATGGGTGGCTTTTGGCCTAATATATTTCTATTACTTACCACATATGTTAGATATTTATGATTATTATATTATACATTAATTATATATTAGTATGAGAGATATTTTGTTTTTCAAAAAGGTATTTTCCCAGTTGAAAGCTTTGCTTCTCATATAAGATGCATTATTTTTCTTCAAAACTTTTTCAACTCCATATAATCAGTTCATATTGTAATATGAATAATAATGTGACTATCATTTAATAATGACAAAATAATAGTGTCAAAGCCACATAAAATACAATAAATTTTAAAACAACAAAGATAACTTTGAGGGATGACCTAATTGTTTCTATCAAGTCTTCCTCAACATCAAGATATAAAATAAGGAGATATACACTTATTGATTGCCAAGTGATTGCCAAGGTCACAGAGGAAATTCATGGAAGGGCAAAAGTCAAAGAGGAATTTCCTATAGATAGAGATATCCTTCAGGTGGTCCTGTTTTTGGGTTGCATGGATTGCAGCAAGCCATGGAATACAACAAAGCCTCTGAAATAGATCTGTGATTGATATGAAGAATTTGTCTTAATTCTCTACATTGGAAAAGCCAAAGAAATAATGGATGCCTATTGTCCAGACTAGGATGCCTCCAATCTATATAGTTTGTCAATCAGTGCATACATCTTGTCCAAAAACGAATAATGATCTGGACAACCAAATTGAAAATGAGAAAGACCAGATTGAAAATTATGGTAAAATTTGGGAAATTTTACCATATTTTAAAATTACTCTTTACCTGACCAAATAGCCTACCATTTCTTACTGTGCTATCCTTCCCTTATACCTATTCATCATTAACATGATCTCTGACTCCTCCACCCCATGGTACATTCCTGGAATAATTTCCCATGCTTTGGCTTTCCTCTCTTCATTTCCAAATCTTAACCCTTAGCTAACCAGTGCAACTCTTCGTTATTCTCTATTATTGAATTGCTTGCTTTCTTGCGGCTGATATCCTGCCAAAATCTAACCTTAGATGAATCCTACTATTCATGTCCCCCTCTCTTACTCAAGGTGTTACTGAATGGAACTGGAGGAAGCCATGACAATTCCATAACTGATTCTTTATCCCACTCACTCTAGAAATAGTTCCAATATCTTTCTCAAGTCTCTCAAGACATCCCCATCCCCAACCCTCTGAAATGTTACTATTGAATTTTACTTTTGCAGGTTCCTTTTACAATAAACGGCTTCTTTTAAACCAAGGGTCAATATAATGATCTCCAATGTACATGTGGCTCCTTCCTCTGTTGCTTTAAGGGGTTTATATTAAACAAAAAAATTAAGAATAGTGTCACAATCATTTCAACCCTCCACATTGTGGGGAAAAGCAATGTTTAAACAGAGGTTGAACTCTCTGTCTTAATTTACAGTTATGGTTATCTCTTGTTAAGCTTTGGCTTCTTTCTTACTGAGGCAAAATTCAGGTTAATGCAAATGTATTATTAAAGAAGCAAGAAGAATGTATCCCAGTTTGGGCTTATAGAGGGAAAATTGAAAAAAAAATCAGACTTTTTCCTGGAACTTTCTTCAGTCCTTGAGGAAGTGTTAACAACTGGTAGTATCAGCCTATGTCTTCTGCTTTGATATGTCTGAAAACAGTTTCATTGCTATCCCCCTTCTCTGCTACATCTCAGTCCTACTTTCTCTTTGCTGTAAGGTTGATTGACCTTTGTTGTCAAATCTTTCCAGTTCAGCTCTTGATCTCTGCAGGTTTCCTCTACATGTCCAGATTCTCAAAATCTCTCCTTGTACTGAACTAGTCCTTCTACTTATCCAAGCTGTGTAGGACATGACCGATTTCCTTATGCACTCAGAACACCCTTGTCAACATATTTAATTCAATCATTAAATATGTTTTTAGTAACTACCTACTATTTGTCAGGTACTGTGCTAAGGTCTGGGCAAGTGAAAAACCTTTGAATGATTTGAAGATGTGTCCAAAATTTATTCAGACTTAATGACATAGTAAACAACTGAGATGTGTTCTCACCTGATAAATATGTCATTGAGCATCTTGACACATTTGAAACAGAGGGGTGTTTTGACTGATTTATATAACTGACTCCCCCTTGAAACTTTCCTCAGAAAATCAAGACCTTTCTCCTTGAACTCCTTTTTCTCTAGTTCTCTACATCTCCAAAGCCACTGATATCTTCCCCCACTATCTCCTTCTTTACTCTAATTCCCTCTGAAATGGCCCTTCTCTTCACCAAGACCAATCCTTCTACATGTATCCTTGATGCTATTGTCTCCCATTTTTCTCTGAGTTTGCCTCAACAATCACCATCCCTTTCTTTCTAATCCTCCATTTATCTTTATCAATTAATTTCTTCTTTGCCATATTCAAATATGACCAAATCTCACCATCATTAAAAAATACCCTCAGGGGCAACTAGGTGGTGCAGTGGATAAAGCACTGGCCCTGGATTTAGGAGGACCCGAGTTCAAATATAGCATCAGACACTTGACACTTGCTATCAGTGTAACCCTGGGCAATTCACTTAACCCTCAATGAGCTGGAAAAAAATTACCCTCAGTAGATTCTGCCATCATCAATAGATATCACAATATAGCACACCTCTGTTTCTCAGCTAAACTCCTGGGAAAAGCCATCTACATTATTTATTTCCCCATCCTTTTTGTTTCTTCTAAACACTGTACAGTCTGGTTCTTCCATGGCTTGATTAAATCAATCATTCCACTCAATTTAAAACAACTAACAAGATATATTACATCCCAATCAGGTTATCACACCTCTATTGAACCCATCATAATCCTATATAAGGAATTATTAATTTGGAAGAAGACAATTGCTTATAGCCACTGGATGCGATGGAATGGTCCTACAAAGGGAATGTATTTGGATAAATTAAAGAGTGTCATTCATATCCTATGAGTTTTGGATAAAACCAGAGAATTTGTTAGGCATCAAGCATTTAAGTATTGGCCAACCCAGGGGTAGAAATAGATTCAGCTAAGTCCGCAAGAGGGAGTCCTTAGAGGGGGATGAGAGTTCCATCACTTTTCTCTCTCCCTTTTGCCCAGTGGGTGAACCTGTTAATTTTGACAGGTCAAAGAATTCTAGACTTCTCATGGGTATTCTGAGTCATCCCAGAACATCAGTAGATACTCGTAGAATTTGCATTGAACAAATTCAAGACACTAAGAAAAAATAGCTTCAGGAGTCTACAAGGTGCCAGACAAAAACTATATTATACATAAGGAAAAGTTCAAGAGAACCTCATGAAAGGAAGAAAAAGACTTCCAGCTACTAAGAGCTATGAGTTACACATTTATCATTAGGACTCCAATTGTAGCCATTTCCCCCAGGATTCTGTGTTTACTTGCATGAAAGTGTGTCCTAGATTTGGGGATGAGATATTTTGTTCCAACCTTTAAAAATTTTATCACCCTAGTTAATATCACTGATTCAAAACTTTGTAAGTTTGGTTGGCTAATTTATTTCAATTGATAATCAATGAACACACTGGTAGGAGCTTCTGAGCAAACATGGATGGCAGGGGTGGAGACCAACTTCTCAGAATTACCTCCAGAGTCCTGAAAGGAGAGGCAGCCAGCTATGCTCTGGGCCAACCTGTCGTTGAATTAAGAACTAGTGCTATACCAGCTTCTGATCTCATTACTCAACCAAAACTTTCCCCTGAAGTCACCCATCATCTTAACTGCTAGATCTAATGTTTTTCCCCTCAATTTTCATTCTTCTTGATGTCTCTACAATATTTTACACTGTTGATCACTATCTCCTCTTGGAGACTCTGTCTCTCTAGGAACATTGATGTCTCCCAGTTCTCCTCC
The DNA here is from genome assembly GCF_019393635.1 of Dromiciops gliroides. Taxonomy (NCBI): domain Eukaryota; kingdom Metazoa; phylum Chordata; class Mammalia; order Microbiotheria; family Microbiotheriidae; genus Dromiciops; species Dromiciops gliroides. Next base: position 246,568,940 of record NC_057866.1, on the reverse strand, counting down.
TACTTCTCTGACTACTTTCCCATTCTTTACTGGATCTTCAACCATGCCACACTAACTTAGCTCTTTCCTCTCTTCCCTCTGTACTATCTCATTGGCTGACCAAATGAACTCATATGAATTTAATTAGTTGTAGGTAGTCTGTAGACATAAATATGTGAACCTAATTCCTCCACAGCTTCAGTCTTAAATAATTTTTTATGAAGTGACCCCCAAGGCACATAAAAGGACCTGGAATGAAATATACTAACAATTAAAATCATTTATTATCTGAGAAAAAGACGTGTAGGGAAGAAAAGATCCTATAGAGAGCAGTGAGGAAAAGAGTTCTTTGGCTGCTTAAATCAGAGTGGAAAAGGATGAGAGATGTTCTTTTCTAGAGGCTTTTGGATGGGGAACAGAGGTTAAGAGAGGATATCTGAAGACACAATAAGTCAGGTATCAGGATGTTAAGAAAGTTTTAAGGGGCAGCTAGGTGGCACAGTGGATAGAGCACTGGCCCTGGAGTCAGGAGTACCTGAAGTTCAAATCCGGCCTCAGACACTTAACACTTACTAGCTGTGTGACCCTGGGCAAGTCACTTAA